>NW_010238215.1:1261-3489 GCF_000690775.1 Eurypyga helias | reverse complement strand
GGGGGCCAGCGATTTGCAAGAAGTGGGCTCCTTAAAAAGGAGCACATCCATGTTTATTCCCCAGCTGCTGAACAATATTGATGTGCGTCCAATGAGAAGCTCATCGATGCAGATCTCTCTCCAGCGCAAAGCCGCAGACGGCTGCACGGACGAGTGCGCCGCCCTGGAATCTCCCGAGGAGATGCTTCCATGTAAATTCACAGACTTCAGGGAGCGTCATGCATCCCCTGTTGAAAACCATTCCTCTCCGAGCAGTCCAGAGGTGACTCCCGAAAGTTCTCCACCCAGGCTGACGGAAGAGTTAGGGCTACAGATGAATGGAAATATTTGCTGTAATCATAGAATATTTTGTACTCTTCCCTCTACCAGCCAGGGCGAGGATGTTTTGTCAGAGGCCCAGGAAGATGAGGCAAAAGAAGCACCGTCAGGTCTGAACATCAGTGGTGTGAGGATTCAGCATCGGGCCTCAAGTGCAGAGGTGCCTCAGGTTACTCTGCTCCCCTTTGGCTCTGAGGCGCAGAAGAACGCTGCCACCCCTGAGCCCCGGCGCTGGTCTTTGCAGCACGTGCCAGAGCTGTCCGCAAACCCCGGGAAAAAGTTCTTTGTTCTTCAGTTGCAGCAACCGCAAACGAGCGGCGCGGGCGCAGGAGGCGAGTATAACTTTGGCTTCACCGGAACAAAAGGGGACAGGTTGGTCAGGTACCCTCGGATACGGCTAGAAAGGAGTCCATCCTACCCAGTCCAGCCCCCAGCAGAAGGAGCTAGCCCCACAGGTGATGGATTGAATCCAGAAGCACGTGGAAATGGCAGGGACGGGTCAGAAATGTCTCGAGGCAGTTTGGTGGAGCGGACTCCTCAGGGGCAGGGATGCTTGTTCAAAATCAGGCCGGATCAGAACACGAGGCAGCAGCACTTCAGAATCCTTGTCACGCGTGGTCCTGAGGAACAAACCCAGGTTGTTGGTGAAGAGGGCCGTGGCACCCCTGCTCCTGCAGCGCCCGGCACTGTGGTAAGTGTGATGCTGAGTATGCTGCGCTAGTAAAACAGGATTGCTACACAAAGGGTTCCAGGCTTGAGGGACCTGGAGCACTCCCTTCGATAGAGCTAGAACATTCTGCGTTCCTCTGGTTTTCTGATCTAACGTAACTTCGCTCGCAGTTGTGATTACATCCAGTGTCATATTTTGAGATCCTAGTGTCACGTTTCTTAATTCAGTGTTACATCAGCTGGAAAGATTTTAAAAAATCAGAACATTCAAATGGCAAATGGAGTGTTCGGGTTAATTTAGTTGTCTGAGGCATTGCTGCATGTACTCTGCCTTTCAAATCAAATGCTTCGACACCTCCCAAGTATGACGTCCACACGTGTGTACCTCTGCCCAACTGCAGAATGTGTGTTGTCATGCTGTTAGAGCTACGATTATAGAAATCTTACAGCAATTCCAGTTAAGATACCGCCTTAGCAGATAACGTGCCCAGAATTTGGACAGGAAAAAAATCTTTCTTATAGTTTTTTGGGGTTTTTTTTGTCTTTCTGGGAGTTAAAACCATATCCTGTATTTTGTGTGCCAGAAGTCCTGATGAAAGCGTTGTAGCCTGGCACAACCCAGTAAGCTGTCCTGTTTGTGTCTGCCTTGATTTTGCTTTCAGATGACAAAATTCACCTTCTGGTTTATCTTTGTTATAATGGGAGCGGATTGGCGGTTTATGTTTTTCAGCCACTTTTTATCAGACCGAAGTAGGAGTGAAAGTTAAGGGTTTAGATTAGTCACTTGCTTAAATTGCTTTGCTGTGCAATTTAACACTGCCCACTTGAGTTCCTAGGCTCAGTGGTGCTGTATATAGCATAGCAAGCACTCTGTCTCCAGCTGTGAAAACAGATTCGCTAGGAGCTTTTGCTCCTCGTCGGTCGTGCGTTCCCGTCCTCCTGCGCTTTTGTTGGGTGAAACGCAGTAAGGATGGACAGCTGCTCGCTGCCGCGAGGCCACACAATGACTCTGCTGGCTTTTCCAGAGGCAAGCTGCAGTCTCCGAGTTAGTCCAGCGTGACCCCCTTTTCAGCTCTTCGGGAGTCACTGCCAGTAGAAAATCACAAAGTATCCCGAAGCATTTGTTCTTACAAACTAAAATAAATAAAAAATAGTCCCTTGCAGACCAAGGGCTCCATCAGCCAGCAGTTTCGTTTAGGCGTGTTTGGTATCTTTCCTGTCGGCCTGAGAACATTTCAGCA
>NW_010238215.1:403-1249 GCF_000690775.1 Eurypyga helias | reverse complement strand
GGAAAATCTGGAATGCAGAGACTTCACTCATCTTCCTCTTCATTTGAGGAATGAAGGAGGAATTTCCTCCTCTTTTCCGTATCCAGCACAGTGCCAACTGTTCTACTAAAATGAACTTAAATCTCCTATGACAAATGAAACGGGAAAAGTATGTCTGATTTTGCCTTTCCTATCCACCATCGCTTGTTCCTGTCCAGCGCTGGCTGCCCTGGAGCTGCTCCAGAGCTGTAGTGGGGCAAGCCTGGAGCAAAGCAGCAGTGCCTGTGGGTCCCTGCGACTCAGAGGTGTGCCCCGCAGTCTGCTGCAGTTCTCCTTTTCCTAAAGGCTCTGTCCCCTAAGTCACCTCTTTGATCTTCCCGGAGGTAGTGATTCACAGACCCAGGACGTACCTCAGTGTTTCCAGAGGAAAATTGGGGGATTTGTTCCTGCTGCTCCTTGTTGTAGTTAACACGTGAAGCACGGCAGCCAGAGACACTCAGGCCAAAACCTTCTTACCTTCTGCAGTGCAGAAAGCTTCAGAAAGAAAACTTTAATTGAAACTTAAATGTTTTCTGGTGCTGTTTTCTCATATTTGCAGCACGGCCAGAACTGCTGTGGGTAGAGGTGATTGGCTAGGCAAGGTGCCATGGGATGTGTGAGGAACAAAAGCATTTTGGTGAATGTTTGGCTTTATTTCCTCAACATATAAAACACTCCTCAGTAAGGTGTCATTTTTAATCTATCCCACAGAAGTTTGTTGGCAAGACCCATGGTGCTAAGTAAGGGTACGCCTGAAATATTTGTTCTGTTAAGCTGGGCAGAAAAGTTCCTTTATTTTATAGTGGTTAGCATTAAAAACCTCATTCT
>NW_010238215.1:0-255 GCF_000690775.1 Eurypyga helias | reverse complement strand
ATCTTCTGTTTCAGGCAGGAGCGTTTTTGGGCAAGCAGGATGTATTTTATTACGAGTCCTTACAAAATATGAAGTACAAGCTTTGTCCAGTTTTATTTGGAAGCCTCACTACAAATTCTTGTGACGGCCATGGTATTTTATGTGTAATGCAATAGGCCACTGCTGGGTGCGTGTACGTACCGCGGCACATAGCAAGTACATTGGTCAGAGTTTGGGTCTGCGAGCGCATGGCTGGATTTGTGGGAAACACTTCAA
>NW_010238214.1:0-252 GCF_000690775.1 Eurypyga helias | reverse complement strand
CGACTTCGCCCTTCTGGGACTGGAGCCCTGGCTCGGTTCCTGCCCTCGGCCGAACCTCCCGGGGCGAACCGGGGGAAGAGGCAAACTTCGTTCTGGTGTTGTGTTACCCCCCGGGGAGGAGGTGGGGGAGCGCGGGAGGCTGTGCGGCGCTTTGCTCCGCGGTGCTTTTTCCTATTTTCGGTAGACTTTTGGCGTTAAATATTTAACTTTGGCCCGTTTCTGTTAGGAAGCTTGTTCAGGCTCCTGTAGAGA
>NW_010238213.1:0-18516 GCF_000690775.1 Eurypyga helias | reverse complement strand
CCAACCCAAACCATTCTATGATACGCCTTTATTATAAGGCTGTTGTTAGCAGCACAGCTTTAAACATCGACCTCACTATGATACCTGTGCTTTAGGAGAAAATATTGCAGTGGTACTTCACCTCTGTTTTATTGTTACAGGTGTGGCGCACAGGGCTACAGGTGAAAGTAGCCTTGATGGGGTCTTCTCTACAGAACAGTTAAGGGTTGATGCAGCACTTCCTATGTAGCTGTATTAACAGCCTGTGATGCAAGTGTGTATTTGTGCTTCCAGTTGTTTCTCTGCAAAACACTAAACTCTTGTCTTACAGTGTAAGATACTTACTAGTTCTCATGATGGCAGTCCCAGCAGTACAGAATAGGTAGTGTTTCTTTGGATACCTAAAGCTGCCGGAGAAAAGCCTTCCTCTATTGTCAGTCTTCCTGTTGCTCCTTGTGCTGCCTCTTTTTTTTTTTCTTTTTTTTCAAGTGAACTAGGTTGAGAACTGATGCAGGATAAAACTAAACTTATTTTTTTCCTGAGTTAAATTTAACCCAAGACCCGCTTACTGTGTTGCTTTTACTGGATGGATGCTCATAGTCTTGCCCTGGAACTTGGGAGGTAATAGCACAGTATTGGGAGTGAAGAAAAGGAAAAAGAGGATACAGTATCTGTGGCAGCCTTGTCAGCTTGTGCTAGTTCAGGGAGCTATGGCACTGGTACTCTTGCCTTGCAAACACCAAGCACTGCCAACCATCAAACCATGGGTGTAAGTCTTTGCACTAAGACCAGGCATAGTGGTGGTGAGTTTTCTTCTGTGAGTTTCCCCAATCCTCCACCCCAAGCTTTTTAAAGAAGGTCTGAATGGAGTTTTGTTCTACTTCAGAAGAACAGGAAAGTGCGATAAGGAAACTTTTTCTTCAAGGATTTTGTTCAGCTTTGTGTCTGGCAAACATGGGAGATGCAGCATGTGAATGGAAAAACCGCCAGTGTCAAAGTGAGGAGCTTAAAAACCTTGCTGTTTATGAGACATTCTATTCAGTTAGTAGCTTGCGTGTGATTCTGTGTTCAAATGTGTCTTAGAAGCCTGAGGCGTTTGAGATAACTATTCCTAAAGGGAGAGGGGGAGAAGTGGTCATGAGAAGTCTTAGCAAAAAGCCGAAGTATAGTGACATTGTCAGAGGATGCATGAAAAGTATAGGTAAGTTTGATCTTTCTGGCAGCTTGCTGGTCAAGCAGAGGCTTATAATTAGAAATCTTGCATGCTTTTCTCGTTAATTTTATGTGGGCCAGATTGCTAACTTTCAAAATGAGGGTCTAAATGTTAGAACCTGACTGGGGGTGGTGACTGTTAGGGAGAAACTAGCCACCTATAGCTTTCTCAGAGAGAGTCAGTGATGGGAGCTTAGAGCTGCCAAAGATAGGATTGCTGATGTATCACAGCTTTGGCTATTTGACTGGCCTTTCGGCTTTTCAAGTTTTGCTTGTTGAGCCTTTACACAGGAGAAAGGCAACGTGTTAATGCTTCCGCATGTTGAATGTATTTGTCTGTGGAAAAAAATGGAAAAGTAAGGATGAGGGAGGAAAAAAGGTGCTTTTGCAAGTAAGAGGCAAGAAGAGAGCTAGATAAAACAAATATATTGATGGGAAGAGGAGAGGGAAGGAAAGCCATTGGTATAGAGGAAGTGTTGCAACCACTGTTGAATTATCTGGAAAAGCCTGGAGCTTTTATCAAGAGAGCTTAGAGACAGGTAGTAAGTACCTCACTGTGCTCTCCTGTAGGCCTTGACAGTGCAGGAAAGCTTCACCCATTTTTAATGAGGTGAAAAAAAGGAGTCTGCCCCTACCTAGGACATCTCTGATGTGGTTACCTGAGTAAGTGTTGGGGCTTTTGGTTGGTTTGTTTTCGTTGGGTTTTTTTATCCTTTAAAAAAAAAAGTTTAGATTTAAGGGTATTATCCGCTGACAGATTTTGGTCTTCCCTTACAACTTCCTCCACAGAGAAAGGCTGGTATTTAACATAGTGTGGGCTCTTGACTGTTATTCCAGCATGAGCAGAAAGGGTGAATTGTTCACCTTAATTTTTAAATAGGTTGTATTACTTTATCTCCTGTTGGGAACTGAACTGCTAATCCTTCCCTTTGGTAAGAGGAAAGGGGAACTTGCTGCCTACTAAGACTGTGCGAGAACTGTCTTTGGCTGCCTTGGAGATTAATGAAATATCATCAGTGATTAGGAAAGTAATAATTTGAAGTTAGGGTTTCAGCATATTAAAAAACCCCCAAGCATTCTGTTGAAATACAGGGATAAATAACAGCTCTTTCTTTTGCTTTCCTGGGAAGACCTCTGTTCATATTACTTTGCTTTTGCTAACAGTTGCTCGGTTTAGAGATTCAAATTCAGCGAATGCAACAATCTCACTTCATTAAGCACCTTCATTAAAAGAAGCTGAAGAACCATCTAGCAAGTAAGAATCGTAGGATACTGGAGAAAAGTGTGTGGATACAGTTAAGGGAGTGTGTGGTTAGGAAGAGAAGTCGTGTGGATGGGTTCAAAACTGATTTAATGCTTCACTGTAATACTGTACTATGTAAAAAGAAAGCCTAATGTCTCAGGGGGTATTGTCTTGATGGGAGGAAATGAACACAGCCAGGAGAAAGAAGGCAAATCCAAGAACAGTGAAGTTACCACTTCAAGTTTTGCATGATTCTGCTTTTTATGTCCTTCTGGTCTGTTGGAGAGTGAGTGAGTTCAGTAGAAAAATGGTATTTAGGATCTATCAAGACACTTGTGGGAATAATAGAGAGTGCAGGGAAAATTGCTTTTTCTTTCTGCAATGCCATTTTAAACTGGAATGTATTTCTCCATTGGAGTGTTTTGCTCTGAAGCAAACAGCTAATGGTTTTCTAGTACTGCATCTGAAAAAAATTTTCTTGCTTAAAATAGGGAGATTGGGACATACTCAATGGGACAAGGTGCCCTTATTTTCTGTGATAATTTACTGGAATCTACATGTTACTGTGAAAAGATTTTTAGTAATGTGCTTTTTTGGCCTCCTTAATTGAGCTTCTCAACTTAGAATGGTTCTGTTCTGCTTCTGGAAGTTGAAAAAGAAATAATCTTAAACTAAACAAATAATTGGAACATCAGTTTTAGATATCAAGTTCTTAACTTCTGTTGTGTGGAGTATCTCTAAGTCAGTTAGGTAGGAGCTGGAATGATGTAAACAAATTTTCGTCTTCCTGATGTTTCTAGAAGGTCTTCAGATGCCTTACGATAGCAGTCTCCAGATAGCTTAATGCATATGTGCTTTTGTAAACAAGGTCTCATACTACTTCCTCAGGAAGACAAAGAACAGTTTTGCTGAAGAGAGTGGGAGGACTGTGGGATTTGCATTCCTTTAAAACTGTCACAAGTTCTGAATTCCTGCAGCTTTTAAAATGAGCAGCATAGATTTCCCCCCCCCACACACACTGAAAGCTTTGTTGTGTACGTTCTAAAAACAGCTTGTGTGGTCCTGCGCTTTGTTGGCTTTTTTTAGAAAGCAGTCGTACTGCTGGTAGGCTCATCTTGTGAGGTGCTTCAGGATACAGGGCAGTGATGGCTTCATCTTGATTTTATAGATTCTTTTGCTGCACTCCAAGATAGCGCAACTTCTTTGGGAGAGCACACATGAGAAGATGAGTGCAACAAATGCTGCAAGTCTTTCTTGTTACGTTGAGGTAGCGGTGGTGTGATGTGAATAAGCTCTTGTTTCAGATGAAGGTTGGATAAGATAAAGATGGTAAATAACTGCCATGTACATTGGTATGAAAAGGAATTTGAGTACAGAATTGTGGGGGTGTTTTTCACATCCATGTGCAAATTTAAAGTAAACGTATTTGTGATAAAAAGAAAAAAGATCCTAAAAAACTAAATCTCTAACTTATTCACAAGGAAGTGATCATTCCCCCTTACTTGGCATTTGTGAGACTGCATCTTGAGTACTGTGTGCAGTTTTGAGCTCCCCAGAAAGATGCTGACATATCCATGTGAATTTGTGAATCCAGTGGAGGGCCCCCAAGAAGCAGGAGAGGCTGAGCTGGGTTTGCCCAACCTTAGGAGGCTAAAGCTCAACTGGTTGGCTGGATACAGAGAAGATAGAGCCAGACTCTTGAAAATGTGTGGCAGTAGAATGAGAGGCAACAGATGTGATTTGGAAGAATGGGAAATTTTGATTACATGTAAGGAAGATCATTTTTCCTTGAGGGTGGTAAATACTGGAAAAAGTTGCCCAGAGACGTGGTGGAACCTCCATCCTTGGAGGTGTTCAAGACTAGTTTGGATGTGGCCCCCTGCAACCTGCTGTAATAAGACTTGCTTTGACCTGGGGGTTGGATATGATGACCACTGGAGATCCCTTCCAACCTTGGTTATCCCATGGTTACAGAGATAAACTCATGGTTTGCCGAAGAGTTTGCCCAGCCTTAGCAGCCTTTAATCCTTGAACCCCTGAAGAATGTGTGCCTTAGGGCTTGTAGCATGTACTTGAAGGCTTGCATCAGACCTGAGGGAAGAAATTAACCTCTCTGCCTCTTGCCTGGCTTTTTGATTGACTGCATTTATTGTGTTAGTAATGTAGAACTGAAGTGAGTAGAAAATTGACTGACCCAGAAAAGACTGCAACCTCCTTCAGAAGTTTTAATTGACAAAACTCTGTTTCTGAAAAAGCATACCTGTGCATGAGGATACATTTCTAAGACCAAATTCAATTACAAAAGACTATAAGCCTTAGTGGAAGGAATAGCTACACAGCATTTTATCTGGCTAAGTGAGTATTTGAGGCTGTCAAATTAGTAGAAGTAGTGCCAGTGTTGTTGAGAAATTGTGTATCTGTATTGGTATGAAAGCAGACACCCATGGTGGCTGTTGATGTGTCTGTTCTGTTCAATTGGAGTATGTGCTCTACTGAGAAGTCGGTTTGGATTAAGTGCTAAAATCTTTCAATTATATTGGGACTGCCATTTCAAATTTAGCTGGTGACAAGCCTTAAATGCTGTAATAAATTTTTCTAAATCTATCCAAGTTCATTTGTTGTTATTGTAACTACTTGAATGATATGTCATGTTGTATTTTCCTGTCTTAATCGTACAGCAGAAGTCTTGTTTTCCTAAATGTCATGCTTGCAGTTTGTTGGAAAAAACCCTTTATCTTAATTATCATCTGACTTCAGTTTCTCTAGGAGGAAAATAAAACATTGGCCTTGCTTAGACAAGGTTTTCAAATTTTTTTTTTTGCCTTCATTAAGGAATCGGTCCTAGAAAAAAGAACCATTTTTAATTGAAAAGTATAGTCTTGAAGAATTGAGAAAGCAGGAGTTGAAAAATTTAGGAAGTAATGGGGCTGAAAAATTTCTCATGTTTGTAAAAAAAAAAAAAAAAAAAAAAAGTGAGGGTGAATTCTAGTGTATGTTAGGAAGCCTTTCAGAGGTGTCCGGGACCCTAGAGATTCACTGGTTAGGGAACCACTACAGACTTGTGCTGTCTTTGGAAATCTTCATTGTGAAACATGTTTAGTAATTAAGTGTGCAGTTAGGGAATTTGCTAACAAAATGTTTTACACCCAATATCTACTGCATGTACTAGAAAAAGTAATATGTTTAAGGTAACTTAAGGTAAACTGTCATAAAGAATATTCTAGGTTGGATTGAAATTTTCAGCCATACACAGCAAGCAAAAAAACCCAAACTCTAAATTGCCTCATTCACTTGCTAAAAGGAAAAAAACCAACTCAAACAGCACTTCAACATGAAGATTTATACTGTTGGTGTAGATGTGACAAGTGCATCATAACAGAGGAATGCCAGATTTGTTGGGAGTAACTAGATGCAAATCAAAATATTTGATAATACTTGCCAACGAGAACAAATATTTAATTACGAATACAGTCTAGTGTTACAGTCTGTTTTGTAAAACAAGTTTCCCTCCAGTAACTTTTTTTTTGAGAGCTTAAAGTGTGATTCAAATCAGTTCATTCTAATTTTGGTGGTAAATACTTGGTCGTTTTACCCCGTGCAATAGTGTGAGATCAGAAGTCTAAGGACAGAGCAGAGCAAGGAAGAGGGCCGGAGGTGACAGTGAAGTAGCCACAGAATACCCTAACAGCATCCTGGCTGGAGTTCTCCCACTGCTGTGGTTTCTGTAGTGCCGATTCCCTTGGGCCTTGCCAATAAACATGACCGTTTTTGGGACTGGAGGCACATCCTAGCGTGGAGGCGAACCCCGTAGCTTTTCATTCTATTCCCTGTAGTTGGCAGGAATCTTTGACCAAAAAAAGCAAGCATCTCATGGAAGTGGTCTTCCACCTTACGTTTCTTAAAAAAAGAAGCTACAAAGCTGCTAGTAGAACTTCTGCAGTATGTGTATGTGGCAACTACAAGCTACTAAATTTGAATAACAATTTAGCGAAACTGTGTTCCACCATAAATAATCCTTTTAAGGTGTTTATGTGAAGTCTGTCAGGTTCACCTGACTCTGTTCTTCCTAGCAGCATGAAATGAAACAGCCCCTTTCATACAGAGTTAGGGTTTTCCTGGGGTAGCAGCGTAACCACTTGCCACATACTTCTCTGCTACTGTGGGCTGTGCATGTTGCACTTGTAGCATCTTCTCTCCCTGAAGATTATGCCTGCCATGCCACATACGTACCTGGATTCCCACGATAAATCCCCACAGGATCTACAGTGGTGTCTGCAACTGTTACTGTTTAAGCACGGCTTTTGCCTTCACAGAAAACTTCTCCTCTGTTGGTTTTGAAATCGAAGCGTGGTATCCCTCAGTCTGAGAGTGTGAGGGGCTTCTTGTGCGCCCCTTTGCATCTACCAGTTTCTGCCATGCTGACTTTGTTTGGGATGAGTTCTTATCCAAGTTGTCTGGTGATACAGGTATAGCAAATATATTGAAACCCCTTTTTTAATATTGGTTTTGAAAAATTAGTTTGTAATGAAAAGAAAGGTTCAGAATAATACCATCTCATACGTGACCTGTTTTGGGTGCCATCAGTGAAAGCATAACACTAGGTTCTGATTTGTTTGCTGGTTTAATTTTACCTTTTTTTTAATCCATGACAGAGTGAGATATGGTGCATGGTCCTTCCCTGAAGATCCTATTGTCCAAATTTAGGAGATTACAAATGGTGAAGGGTACTGTTAAAAGCAAGTTTACTGCTAACTGCTGTTTATGAATTGCAGTTTTTAATGGTGGGATGAAAGAGTTATCACATCCTAATAGTGTAGTGGAGGTTGTAATCAGTTAAGCATGCAATTGATACATTCTGCTGTGAATTTATGCTTGTTTGAATGGCTTAAATGAGAACTATTTTTGTGTAGATTTCACTGTTCTGTCCCTAACGCTGGATGACCTGTAATGATGCTAAGGAACTGCCAAAGGGGTATTAAGTGAGATGTTTTCCATATATATCGTTAAAGAATTTTAATAACTCGGCATAGGCGGAAATACTCTTTCTGTCTGTGGAGCTGGTGTCTTGTTGTGGTGGAACGTGACCGTAAGGCACTACAAGGTCTGATGCTGGCTGCAGGCTGACGTGGTCTTCAAAGCATGACTTTGTGCAGTATTTGGGGTAAGGCTGTTGGGTTGGACGTGCTTGTGCTGCACGTGCGTCCCCGATCCCATCCTCTGCCCGTACTGGATGTGCTTAATGTGATGTGCTGCACTGTGTGCAGGTGGCCTGGGCAGTGCAGGGAAGAGGTGTAGGTGAAAAAGCATACACCTGCTTTTTGGAACCACGCGCAGAGATCAACTGGGACTTTTCTTTGTAGCCTCCACTTAAGATACGCAGTATATTCTCGTTCAAAGGTCATGGCTCACTTTGTTCGCCCTGTTATCATAGCATTGCTGAAATCATAAAAGTATCAGTCTTGCACGTTTCCCCCTGCGGAAAGGAAATGAATCACTAAGCTGTAGCCACCTTCTTTTGCTGGTCTCTGGGGCTGAACCTGCTGCTCTTCAGCAGCAGGCTGGGAGCTTGCAGCAGGGCAGCCTTCATTTGAAGGCTAATGTGCGGGTTCATAAGGCGTTCTTGGAAAAACGCCTTATGACATCTGTAAGAGACATCTGTATCCAGAATGTGGCTACAGATGCCTCTTCTATAGGCAATTCTAGAGTGTATTTGTAGCCATCCTATACTTAGTGAGAAGTCTGTGGAATTGCGGAGTATTTCTTTAATGTTTAATTCAGAGGGGATAGCACAGGAGCTTCTCAGCTGATGTGGTAGCTGACGTGAGAGTATAAGGGATGTATAAGCACATTGGTAGAAGAACACTGGGAAGGGAATTTGATTGGAGTATGTGTTGAATCAATACAGGTATTCCCAAAAGGGCCTTTCTCAGTGAAATGTTGTTTTTCACCATGTGGAGTAACTTGTTTAGCTTTAGCATTTGTCACAAACAGATGCCTCTAAAGACCGGGGGGAAAAAAAAAAAAGGCATGCTTTTATTCTGATTAAAATTGTATGTAGGTTTGGGTTGTTGGAATTTTTTTCAGTATCTATTTTTTTGGTATTAGGTAACCTCAGATCCATACCCTTAGGGTATAGCCTTTTACCTCTTCCAGATGAACTTCAGTTACCTGGGAAAGACATTACAAGCTTTGATGTGAGGTCTGTTTATTAGATGTTAGGTAATTTGCAAAGTAGTCACTACCAGTATTCTGTCTGCTTATTCAGAAGGCAGCCACAGGTAGCAGCTCTGTCCTGTACCTGCTGTTTGCAGCCTGGCCTGTCAGTGTGAGGATGCAAAATTCAACTTTAATTCATTGAGCTGTGAAATTGTAGTAATTGGAGGTTTGGTGCATGATCTTTCTCAGATCTGGATGCAATAAAATTCTGTGGTTTTGTCAACTGGAGCCACAGTGATACAGTTAAGCGATCTTGAGAGTAATAGAGAAGAGAAAGCTTTTGTCATTTTTTTTTTTCTTTTATTTTTTCCTCTGCAATGTTGGCTCACTGAGCCTGTTGATTGTCGTGGTGCTGCTGCCCCTCCCCTCTCTCTAACAGCTGCTGGTTCTTGTTTGCTGAGATCTATGGAGTGAGTTTGTGGGGTGGTGTTGTAAAGACCATTAGGGTCTAATAAATAACTTTCTGCAAACCATTATATTTCCTACTTGGATCAGTTCAGTGTTGGAGGGATGCTATACTGAAAATCACATTAGCCTCAGTTGTGCAAGGCAGAGGATGATGCAGATGGCTCAAAATTGGAATGAGAGGGACAGGGACAGTTCCTTTGGCTGGCGCTGTTCCTGAAGAAAACAGTGCATGAACCTGTGCCCTGTGTTAAAGCTTTAAATTGCCATCATCTGAGCTGCAGTGTGGTGAGTGTTACTCCTGTTTCAGAGCATGGTGTTTTTACAGCTTCAGCCACCACTGTACACAGTATGTTTTTTAAAACTACTTCAGCATTAAACCTGGCCTCAGAGCACTGTGAGTTAGTTACCTGCATCTGGGGTAAGTGCTGTTGCTAAAAGAGAAATTCCTACTGTGTCTCTGCTGGTTTGTTTCCACACCTGCACTTCTTACCAAGTCCCTGCAACTATAGTGCCCAAATCAAGAATTTGCCCTTGTTAACACTTTATTCTGGATGTCTGTGTCGGCAGAAGGGAAGAACTAGAAATGAGTATCGGGAAGAAGAGGTGCTGGTGCAGTTTATACTTGCTGACTGCATAGCTATGCATAATTGTATCATAAGAGCAGACCCTTGCTTTTGAAAAATTACTCTCAAGATACTAGCCCCAGGATTGGAAAACAGGCTTGCTCCAGCACCTGAGGTGAGCAGGTGTTGCTTTCCAAATAGTGCAGTGTCTGGTGAGGCCAACAAGTATGTGTGCCTTTGTTGATTCATCAGCTCTTTACAGAAGCTAGTGCAACTCTGGCTTCCTTACCATATGATAGTATGAGTGCCGTAGGTGAATAACTAGTTTTATTCTGCCTATGGGCCTACATCTCTCATTGATTATTTGTTGCTGTCCTTTTTTTGATGTATTTAGGATCAACCTCTTTCTTAGGTGTTAATGGTTTTTTTTATTAGAATATTTTTTAAAATACACTTATTATATCTGGCTGCAAGCTGCAATTTGATTACAGTCCAGAGAAATTTGAGCAACATCCTAGATAATTCTTGTCTTAGCCCTCTTTTCATTGTGGTGTTTTTAGTAATATAATTGTCTTCTAGCTTTATATTAATATAAATGTCTTCTAGCTGTTCCCCTGCATATCTGGCAACATCCTTCGTAATATATTTGGATACCAGAGACTTACTATGCCAATCTTAATCTGTTTAAATTACCTAACAGCTTGTAATTTTACTGAGCCTAGGAGTACTGGCAAAAATAAATCTGTTCTGCAAGGCGTAAGCTTTGTCACCTTTGATGCTACAGATAAGGGATTTATGTCTTGCAGAGTGTTCTTTCACACATAGCTACTCTGTTACAGGGTAGCTGTTCTATAATTTGGAAATACAGATAGCAGTTTGCATCTAATGGCTGGATTTCTGTGTTTTGATACATTGACTTCTGAGATCTTAATTCTTTCAATAAATAGTCCAGTTAACACCGAGGGGGAAAACATGGTTTTATGTTGAGTGAGCCCTTAGCTTGTACCTGTGAAGTTTTTCTGTAATAGTCACAAATATCATGTATTACAGTAATCATACTTGAGATGGACTTCCACATGTATTATACAACTAGTCAAGCTTTTATCTTCAGGGGATGGTATGTAAGTAGCAAGATGACCTTTAGTGTGGATTTTAGGCAGAAAGCCTTGCTTTGTTCTGTCTGCTGACATATATGCAATGTTGAGAGTGTGTATACAATGACTTTTTTGTCTGTGGTATCATGTCACCTCATGGATGAGTACAGTGTTTGCATCAGCATCCTTAGCCTAACAGCTATGGAGACACACAGATTATGCTTGTTTTGTTACAGTAATGTGGGCTTCCAAAGTTGACTCTGCTTTGATGTTTTCCAGTTACATTTTCAACTCTCATAATCCTGAGAATACGTTGTTTAGATTAACAGGACTATTCATTTCTGGCCTGTGTTGCCCTGTAGTGAGCCTGGAAAGCATCATGGTTCTGGTTTTTGTGCCTACCTCTTTCTTGGTGAAGCAAGAAGAGATTTTTTCATTTTGGTCAGCCTGGATGTAAGCAGTGCTCTCTCTGTAGCTTTGCCAGCTGAAGAATTTTAATAAGATATTAGATTAAACTGCACTAAATTGGTAACTGATTTGGTTATGTCAGCAGCTTGACAACTTCGTATATGGAGACTGACAGGATTTACCAGTAGCGGCTGAACTTAGCTGGAAGTACTTTGAGCTGAGTCGGGAGGGATGCAGAGTTTATAGCTGATGGGAGAGACTGGGACTACTCTGAAATGCCTACCTGTCATTTCTTGAATGACTATCTCACAACTGCCTCTCTTTAATTGTTTATTGTAGATAAATCATACTGTGCACACTGGAGGATTATACAAAAGGCCTTTCAATGAAGCTTTTGAAGAAACACCAATGCTGGTTGCTGTGCTGACCTATGTAGGCTATGGTGTTCTCACTCTCTTTGGATACCTGCGAGATTTCCTGCGGTATTGGAAGATTGAGAAATGTCAAAATACAACAGAAAGAGAAGAACAAAAGGTAACTGCTGGGAAATAATGGTCAGTGGGAAATGATGTGGCTGAGGCTATAGCTTGAGCGTTTCTTTAGGGAATAGCGTTGTTCAGTTTTCTGCTGCTTTCCTTGTCTTCTGAATGCCCCAAATATTGCGTTACTACTGCTGTGCCGTTAAACAAAATAATGTTCTTTTAGTTGGGTTAGCAGTTCGCTCATCTGGTTCACTGTAAAGCCGCATCAACAATTACATGAACATGCTGAGAGCTGCTCCAGCTGCAGAAACAAAGGTTTGGGGGAGAGAGACTGCATATGCCAGCATCAGGAGCTAAACAAATGTTTATCAAAGGATCTGGTTTGAGTTTGACAGCAGTGGGAGGCTTTCTGATGCTGCTCTGGTGGCTGTGTTTTGATTTGGAAACATCCTATTAATTCTCTTTAGCCTAAGCAGTTGCAAAGAAAGACTTGTGGACGAGAACCAGAGCACAAGCCTGATGACTTTAAATTGGTCTCGAGTCCAAAACACCAGCAGGTAATCTGAGGTACTGGCTCCTGACTCACTGATAGCAATTAAAAAGAATCCATAGTAAGACCTGTTCAAAGAAGTTTCTTTTACCAGGTGAATAAGTGTGAGCCCTCCTTGCACAGCGTGGATACCAGTGAGCTTTGCTCCAAAGGTGGAGTGAATGGGCTTACTCTTGCTGATCAGATTCTGTATTTCTCAGTTGCTTTGGGCAGCCAATCTGCCTTATAATATGTTAAAGGAGTTTAGTTTTCCGTTGCTCATTTTTGGTTCTCTGTGCAGCCACACAAGCAGTTGGCTAGCAGAAAACAGGGGAGGTGGGAAGGACGTCTCAGTAATGCAAACAAATAATTAAGGGGGTGGGGAGGGGAAGAAAAAAAAAGGGGGGTTGGGGGAAGGTTTCTTTGGAGGCTTCTTCTGGAGGCAGCGCTGGAGTGAAGTGTGTGTCATTTTAGGATAGATTAGCTAAGATGCAGTAAACTAACCAATACCTAAAATTGCGTCGCAGTAGCTTTGTTGTGTGAGCGCAGTGAGGTAGAATTAAGCTGTTTCATAGTAAGGCACTTAATTCCAAAATAGAAACAGTCTCATAGGAGATTGAGTAATAGGTATTTCTTGTGGGTTAAAATTACAGGAGTTTAAATTTTCACTACTTGCTAAACTGACTTCAGGAATCTGGAAGTAAAAATCTTGGATGCCTTTTAACAGTTAAAATATCCGAATAAGGATTGCTGGCTGTAAACCTCAGATTGAAACTTGATGTGTTCATTAATGTCATTTGAGCTGCTCTTTTTTAGGTCACCTGAGAACATGACACCTTTGTATTTTTCTGTGTATAAACTACCAGTTGATACAGAAGAGAACAGTCAAAGAGTTGCAGAAATCTGTTAGGATAAAGGTTTAAATATGGGTCTGTACTCATGGTACTTGAGGATTATAAAGGGGTAACTGAACTGTTGGTGCAATTATTTTATACTGTAGTTATTTCTGTTGCACAGTTTCTGTGAAACGCTTGTTCTGTTTGCAGTATGTAAGGTGCGAGGCAGCTTATAGTAGTCCCTTTTCTGCGGGAACAGTCATGACTTCTGTGTGAGACTGGACAAAAGGAGGACCTTGGGCAGTAGGTCTGATTTGGGAATAAGTTATTGATACTCTGCTCTCAGTAAAGATTGGCAGAGGATGTTGGAGCACAGAGTTTGTTAGCAACTGATTATGCTGGTTCTAAAAACTTACCATTGCATCTTACCCTGAAAGACATTTGCTTAACAAATATACCTCCTGGGCAGATGAACTGAAACCTTTCAGTCTGTGTGTTGGTCATGGCTTGCAGGGAAGAGACCCATGTATTCTGGTTTGGTTTTGTAGATGGGATGTCTGTGAATGGAGCTAGTAACAACTGCCAGTGAGTATTGGGCAAGAATGAAAAATAGGAAATCCTGTTTAAAAAAAGTGTTGGCGTCGAAGAAATCTCAACTTAGTGTACTTCCCCAAATCCCATTACTAGTGCTTAGGTTGGAATAGCTGTTTCCCGTATCAGACAAATAGAAAAGTGATCATGTGAGGTCTAGAACATACAGTACTTACCCTCACACTTTGCTGCTTTAAGCTTTGTTTGCCTGCACACGAATTGACGAGAGCACATTGCAGCCTATCTCGTGTGGGAGCCAGGTTTTATTTTGGTGAGGGTGGGGAGTGCTCAGTGACTTGTTTTGAAACAGTTTCTCACTGTTTTCAAATATTTGAATCTCTCAAGCTGCTGGCTGACAGCCCAACCAGCTTTTGGTAAGGGCATGCAGACATGAGTGCGCAGAAAAGGCCCAAAACTGGCGCTTTTTTATTAATACGTGCAAATTGGTGGAGCGCTATGGTCACGCCGGAGTACACCAGTTTGTGACCTCTGTGTGGAAAACATTGTTATTTAAATTATTTAATTATTTAAATTCTAAAGAGCCAGCTAGGTGGTTAGGATTTACTTAAGTATCAAGCAAAAGGGTTAGCTTTAGCTTTTTAAAATAGATCATAATTGCTTAGGTGAAAAGCCCAAAGTAAAGGCAGTGGCAGTAGCTATGTAGCTGAACAGTGTGTGATGACCTGCTTTGTGAGCAAAGCAAAATTACATAGTGAGAAGTATTTCATAAAGGGCTGAATTAACTTATCATGAAAATCATGGAGTTGAACTGCGTGGATTTTGTGGTGTCTTTCTGAAGGTTGTCACAGTTAAAACCATAATGTAAACATTGGTCCAAAAGGTAGTATTAAAAGCAAATGCAAAAAAAAAAAAGTGCCACCTTTTGTGTGTTATGGAGGGCAGTTTATTTCAGTAGGATACATCGTTCCTTAAATTGTCACTTAATATTGTAATCTTAGTCTCTGAATCAGAACTACAAAACCAAAAGTGACCAGACTAATTTGAAGAGCAGGCTTTACAAGAAGTCTGTACTGGGATCATCTCTGACGCTGGAATTCATTAGAGCTTAGCATTGAAAGACCAGACTAATTTGAAGAGCAGGCTTTACAAGAAGTCTGTACTGGGATCATCTCTGACGCTGGGTAAATCCGTTGGAATTCATTAGAGCTTTGCATTGAAATTGGTGATTAAAGGAAACGTAATATTCCCTCATACTGGACCACAAAAGGGTGAAAAGGGACAGGCTTTGCTAGTACTGATTTCCAGGAAATAGTCTGATGGGGTTTGGCTTTGTTTAAAATATATCCAGCTAGGCTTTTCCTGGAAACCAGTGTTGTGTAGCACATCCTCTCTGAAGCATTATCAGTCTGTTTTAAGAATGTGTGAGTGGCAAGTTTAGCAATTCTCAGTTAGCCTGGAATCAATTAATGCGTAGCCAATTTAACGTGATGTCTGCTCATACAATATCGTTAAATCTGCGAAACGCTTTTAGGGTTTTATAGGCAGGATGAGAGTCACTTTTACCTTTGCTCTGGTCTAATTCGTCTGGTGGTTACCTGATACGTTTTGTATAAGAGGAGCAGCTGAGCAAATGGGACCAGTAATTAACACAGCTCTTCGTGCTTGGTAGCTTGCCTGATTAGAACATGTTTCTAGCCTCTGAGGTCTTCAAACACTTGCTTACAGGAATTCAGCTGTAGGAGTATCTCAGGGGTAGTAAACAGGAGTCTTTTGCTCAGTGTTCTCTTAGCATCGGTATAGCTATCAGAGGCTGGTATAAAGGCACAATTGCTGCTCTACTTCTTCTTGACTCGGGTAGCAGTGAGATGGAACTAGTCTTTCTGCTTCCTTTTAGAAGCCTGAAATTTGTTGCACTTGTCTATTTGATTTCCATTCAGTCAGTTTTGCATTATCAGGGAGCACATTATGTGAATTGCAGATAAGCCCAGCTGGTGCTCTTGGTACCATTTGTTAGTTTAGGTGCATTGCTGCTCTAAAAGCAGCCTAATCACTGCATTCGCATGTCACTGTGCCCCAAGCACAGTTACAAGGCTATCATTATGACCTCCACTTGTAGTATTAATTTACAGAACTATGATATTTCACAAATCACCTATGCTAAGGTGTTGTACCCTAAGGGACAGTTTTATTCTTCCTTTGTTTCACTCTTTCTTGAAATTGCTGTGCCTTTCAGGTTTCTAGGAGACCACTAGTACTTCCGTTTCTTCATCAAGCATCACCTTACTAATAGGGGATGTGTTCTGGGCTTAAATTGACAGGAATGGAGCTGTTCAGGATTTCTCATCTCCACATTCATGTGAACTGAAATGAAAGAACATGCTGCTTTCACTCCCTCTGGAAGCGGAATCACCTTTGCAGGTGTTTGACTGTGCTCACTCTGAAGATTGCTCAGAGAATCAGCTCACTGCTAGAATGTTTTTCCTCCAAGCTGTTCCATCTTAGGCTGCTATGCGTAGGGTCTGTTATGTGTTGGATCTGAAATAGGATGAGCACTTGATGGAAGAGTAACAATAAGCTCTGAAGACCATTTAAAGGTGCAGTGATTGCTTCCAGCAGTAGGACACTGTTGCAGCACATCACTGTGGCTGCATGTGCCGAAAAGTTGAGATAGTATGGATTGATAGATTTTTGTACCCTTTTCCTCCCCAAATGTTATATATTCGTTCAAAGATTGAGTGTTTAATTTCCATGAGGAATTCAAGTGGTTTTTCAGGTGTGCTGTCCTCTTTACCCTTCATCTGAAATGACACACTGTAGAGAGATTGTGGGGGAGGAGTAAACAAACAAACAAAAAACCCCCACCAAACCAACCAGGCAAACGGTGTGGTCCTATCTCCAAAAGGTCCTATCTCTAAAAGTCAGTACCAGTTTATAAAGGCATGATATTCTTGCCATTTCTTTTTTGTGTTCTCAGATGCATGGGTTATGAGAACCTCTTGGTGAGGTTAGGATTACTGAGGAAAAAGACAATGCAGTTTTGACTTATGCCAAAATAACACTTCTTGCCTGTCCTATTCCAAGGAACTTTCTTGTAAGAGCTAGCGGAGGGTGGTTTGTGGTGAGGGGGATGACATGTGACACACAAGTGGGACAGAGGAATGGACAACAGAAGTGCTGGCATTAAGCTGATGCCTCGCTTGAAGCCCTTTGCTATAACTGTACCACTTGGTACCCCAAAAACTAAGGTTAGTGTCCCATATTAGACCTTAATTCCCTTACCCATAATTTGCTTCTTGAATTCTTCTTGACTTTTGAGATGCCTTTTTTCCTTATAATCCGTTCAGTTCCGTGAACTTTTCTACTTCACAGTTACGTCACTTTAAGCTTAGTTACACTCTTGGCTTTTAAGCTCATACTTGCATTATGTATCTTGGTGCTGTCAGCCTGTTGTGGGTGATTGTCTTTATCTCACCAGTTGAGCTTGTTACTCTTCCTGCTTTGTAACCTTGGGTTTCAAAATAAAACATGCTCTGTCTGAAGAGTAATCTGAGGTGAGATTGGACTGTATCAGCCCAAGCATACCTGCTTGAGTTGGTATAATGACTCATTTCCATCCTTGGCTCCCAGCCAAGAACCCTGGCTAAAATAGCAATTGTTTTCTGGGTCCATGTAGTTAGCGTGCTTGAGTAACTACTGCAAAGCTGAATTCTAATGCAAAGATGGTTAAGAGGAGTTAAAAATGCTTAAAAGGGTCTCAGTAGATTATAATTAGACATAACAAGTCCCTCAGATACTGATCTTCAAACGTGCCAGTTTCTTTTTGATCTTCTGCCTTCCCCCTGCCCCTCTACAGACATGTAGCAGCGGGTTTTAGACACTTGCAGATAATTACTTTGATTTTGTGTCACGAAGCAGGATCACCTTGGTGTATTGCTACAAGCACACTCATGCATATCACCATTTGTGATCGAGTACAGTAGCTATGTAACTTTTCATATATGATGTTCTCAGTGCATTTGTGAATACCAAGATGGTTTTCTCCATTGTAAAAGTGACCAGTTTGTTAATGATTCTACCTTAGAACCCACTTTCTGCCTGGAACAATGTGAGACGCTGAAGTTGAGGAAAGATAGAGCTGTGTAGCTACTTCAGAAAATGAATGATTTTCTAGGACTTTACAGCATTGTATTAGCTGACTTACTACCCCTGGTAACCTGTCTTGACAATGAACCTTCAAGAGGGGACCTGGCGTGTGAAATCATGCAAAACTGTACTTAAGTAGAGGAACATGGAAGGAATATTTGCCCTTGTGTGCACCTTAGCTCATAGAAGTCTTGTTCCTGCTGTCTGTCTTTGCTGAGAAAGGACATACTTGTGGTTGCCTGGGGGTGTGATCACTGGCTAAATTTGGGTTGGTTTTCCATAGTTGAAATAATTAAAATTTTTGCCCTTTTGGCATATCATTATGCACAGGAAAAGCAGAAGGGGGCTTAGGTGCATCTGTGTCTGCTTAGAAGTTGGTACTTTTGGGTTCTGTTTTTCCTGTGCAGCTGCTGGTAGAAGGATGCAAAGGGGTGGACCTAGGTGGTTCCTTTTCTCCAAATGAAAGGATGAAGCTGTAAATCATTAAAGTAGGAAGGTGAAGAAAAAGGTACTCTCCCTGCAGCCAAGCATTGTAAGTAAAACTTGTTAGTGCCCATTTGTTCAAGTTGCTACCAAAAAGCAGGCATAAGTGCTCCCAGTTTTGCTTCAGTGGTACGAATGTTGGGCACCGTAATATTTGGTCGGACAGATATTCTGTCTTGCTTATCTTGTCACCAAAAATGAAATGTCCCTCACCATGTTTGCATTTCTCTTGTGAAAAACAGGAAGAAATTCTATGCTGGCTTTTCCCTTTGACATAAATTCTACTTTTTTCTTTTGTAGATTATTAAAAAAGTTCCCCACCCCAGTAGCAAATATACATTGTTATCACTACTGAATGTCAAACTTCC
>NW_010238212.1:5181-5421 GCF_000690775.1 Eurypyga helias | reverse complement strand
CAGAGGGCTGGAGCACCTCTCCAGAGAGCATCCTCTCTGTGGATGACCACAGCCCTGAGGAAAAGGACTTGGGAGTACTGTTGGATGAAAAGCTGGACATGAGCTGGCAGTGTGTGCTGGCAGCCCAGAAAGCCAACCGTATCCTGGGCTGTATCAGGGGATTCTCCCCCTCTGCTCTGCTCTGGTGAGACCCCACCTGGAGTGCTGCGTCCAGCTCTGGAGCCCCCAACATCAGAAGGA
>NW_010238212.1:0-4964 GCF_000690775.1 Eurypyga helias | reverse complement strand
AATGGGTTTAAATCGAAAGTGGGGAGGTTTAGATTAGATATCAGGAAGAAATTCTTCATGGAGAGGGTGGTGAGGCACTGGAACAGGTTGCCCAGAGAAGCTGTGGATGCCCCATCCCTGGAAGTGTTCAAGGCCAGGCTGGATGAGGCTTTGAGCAACCCGGTCTAGTGGAAGGTGTCCCTGCGCATGGCAGGGGTGTTGGAACTAGATGATCTTTAAGGTCCCTTCCAACCCAAACCATTCTGATTCTCTGATTCTCTTCTGATCAAAGTGTCACCTCCAGCACCTAAAACCTCACAGTGTCTGCTGAAGAGGTTAATATCTAGTTATGTCTTTTTGATCCCCAGCTCTGACACTGTGAAGGAGGAATGAGAAAACAGAATTGCTATGCCATTTCACAATTAATAGTTCTATTTGTGCTTCTTTCAGAAGTGAGACCTTTGCTGTCTTTCCTCTGAGGTCTCTACAGCTCTGGTAACTCTGTATAGTCCAATAGAATCAAACTACAATGAGGAAGAAGATCTGATAGTCCTAAAAGAAATATTATATCATCCTCACTCCTACCTCTCCCTCCTGTTTATGAAAAGAACCAAATGGGTAAGGGAAGTGCACAGAGTTTTAACCCCTCTGCATGGGCAAAGCATAATTGCAATACTTTTACTGGAATCACCTTCACGATAGAATTATGAAGGACAAAACTTCACTCTAGTGCAGTTATAACTACTTCACTCTCCTCTGCCAGAGAATCATTAAAGCTTTTGAGAACTTTTCAGCATGAGCCACATGCTTCTCCTATGATTGGGTGAAAATATATTCATGTATGCCATGATAATTTTTACATCCCTTCTGACACAGAGTCAGAGGAGCTAGCTGGAACTTCTCTGGATGCACAAAATGCAATCAGGAATTCAGAAAGTCCTTCAGAAGAGTGGAATACTGCTTGAAGCCTGCCTGCAAGTCCATCTTTGCACTTTTGTAAAATCAGACGTAGAAAGATGCATGCATTTTGACCTGTTGAGTGTCTGCAAGTGTCCCAGCTGTTCTAGCAGTGGCAACTGGTAGCCTTGCACTACAGATTGGCAGAACATTGCAGCCCCACCTTTCCTTAGCACCACCGCCCTCACAAAAAATGTCAGACACTGGTGTGTCATTGCCCTGCATAACCAGATGTTTTGCACCTGAGTCCCCTTTCTTGTGTGCTGGGAATCGGCCAGTTCACTTGCCCTGTTTTTGCTGAAAGCCTTGCCCAGACAGGTAGAAACGGCCTACATCCAGCATGACCAAAATTGCCATCTCTAGAGTCAGTACCTTTGCTTTAAAAAAAAAAAACAGTGGATGGAGATATGAGTCATATGTATATACTGGACTGGAAGGTGATCTTCAGGAAGCTGAGTATTTCTCTGACCTGGACTTGATCAAGAATCACATTTTCAGATTAGCAGCATGAAGGCCACCCAAAGCATTTGGCTGGTATTTGTGTAACCAGGTTAACTAGGGTATTCTCTCTCCATCCTTCCCTATCACATGGTTAGGACCATACTGCATTTTCATCTTCCTTTTACCCCCTGGTCTTAATTTTCATTTTGTTGGTTTGTTTCAGTTTCAGCCACTTGGAATACCAGAATTTCTGACTCAGGCAAGAGTTCTTTTTTGGTTTTTTGGGTTTGTTGGTTTTTTTTGGTTTTTGCCAGGTTGGGGTTTAGTTTAGGGCAAACTCTCAGACATAGGACCAGCTAGTATGTTGCACCAGCTTGCTACTACAGGTGCTTCCAATATCTTCCCCCTCTGATACCACTGGCTCATGTGTTCCCTGCCTACTACTTCTTGCCTACGAGCTTTGGTCTTTGTCCTGACCTGCTGTGATTCCCTGCCTGCTGATCTCAATACAGATCTCAAACAGAATGGTTACTTGAACCTTGTTTAGAATCTGTTGTGTCTAACCTATGCTTCTCTGTGTGTCTACACACACTGAATCTCATAATTTGCCACTTCTGTGCATCCTCTTTCACTGTCCAGAGAGATCCCCAGTTGCCTTTGCTGGTTTGGACAGTACTGCTTTCCACAGAAACTCTTTTGCCTCAAGTCTGGTGTCCCCAGCCTGCAGCAGCTGAACTCCCAAGTTTCATTTGAGATCATGCACAGATACACACTCACACACAGGCACACACACCCCCTCTCAAGCTCACAGCTCAGGGAGCAGGCTTGGCTTTCCGATTAGTAGCTCCTCCATTATTTCCTAAAGGCTGTTAGTATTTTTTCCCTGGTGAGATCTTATCCCTGGCATTGTTTTGTTTCCTCCTTGCACTGCCTTACTCTCTACTTTGATTTATCAGAGCAGTATTTTCAAGCTGAGGTAGATACCACCATAAATTAATAAATAAATCATACTAAGCTCATCTTCTTTCTTCACAATGTGAAATTTCCAGCCCAAAATATGTTTCCTGATGAAGCCTGGACTGAAATCTGTTTTTCTCTTGTTCTACTCCAAAATATAAATTGTTTTTACATGATCAATAACTGTAAACTGTGGTACATTAATGTAAAAGCCTGTATAGTCTTGTAAATGGGACAAAGCCTGCTCTGCCTTCCCATCCATGTAAGCTATGGAGATTCTTTTCACTCCACCATCTGGAAGAGTGCACTGCAGAAGAAAACCAGCTCTCCACAGAGGGAATGAGGGCCATGAACAGGACCTAGACTAAAAAAATTTAATGCCATAAAGATTTTCCCACTTTGAGGGGATTTTTGCAACATGAATTTTATGATTTGGTTCCTTTTCCCTTTCACCTGATTCCACCTGCTCAGGAATCTGCCCAGGTGCCTGCCACATAAAATGGTTCTTTTGTGCTACTCTTCAAAAATACTTTTGTACCCCATCAATACCCCATAAAACATCATACCATTAACCAAGGCACATTATCTTTCTGTGTGATTTCCAATATTTAGATTTTAAATCTGATGTTTAAAAATACTATGGGAAAAATTATAAGCCCGCCACATAAGTATATGTGAACATATTTATATGCACACACATACACATCCAAACACATGCGTGTATGCATACTCATACTCTATGTCTTCAGGAAAGCATTTAAAGTACATCCAGTGCACAAACTGGGAGAATAAAAAAATGTACTGAAAACTAGTGTGCCACATAAATTGTTCAGTAAGAGTGAAAGGATTAAAAGCTTCATATTGTGTTTATGAAATCAAATCTTTGTGTCTCTGCTCTGTGCATCCCGTATCATAAGGTAATGAATAGTTCCATAGCAACAAAAGTCTACCACTAAACCATTACCTTGATTTCAATTCTTGAACAGAAAGAACACAAAACCCAGAAATATCAGCCCTAAACTTGAGGTAATAGCAATGATTTAAATAGGCTGGTTCAGGGTATCTCTTTAATCAGAAAATTAAAATGTTTATCATTTTGTCATTGAAAAGGACATTAGAATGAATCAAATAAGGCTGTCTTTGGGTTCACAAATTACTGTTTATGCAACTATAAAGTCATCAAGCCACCTCAGCAATTTTTAGTGATCCGGGGTATTGCTTTAACGTTGATATAGAATTCAGACTACTAATGGCTCTGACACTATTCAGCAAAATACAAGAAAGTGTCCACCTGTTGGGAAGGTCAAGATGGAGAACAGCAACACGTATGAACTGACTTAAAAGCAAATGTTTTTGCTACTAAAGGAGATTCTAATAAACATCAAAATCAAGGCACAGGATGTGACTCCATTTGTCAGTGACCAATAACAAACTAAGATAAATTCTCATGTTATTCAAAGTGATTATAAAACCATTTTATCTCTCTCAAATATTAGAAACCAAACCACATTTTCAAAGAATTAAATAACAAACTCCTCATTACTCTTAACAAGAATACACTGTTCTTCTGATGTGAGGTCTTACAGTTTACATGTTAATTCCCATATGCATGGAAAAAACAATACATGATTTCCTCACAGCAATATCCCTGAATACTTCAAGAGGTAAGACACTGAAAGAAAATACATATAATAAATACATAGTTAAATATACTTCATAGGAGATAATTGAAGCATTTGGCCATCTCCTATCTGCTCTTTTCCCTAAAATTCATGCTATAGTTAGTCTCTCCTCCAGATACGATACTCAAAAATGTTTGAGTAAATTAGTATTTCAAGTACAGTCATACTATTCCCTTGAGACCCAAGGGGCCAAATTCTCAGTTTTATATCTATTCTTTTATCCACTCCGCAATGTAGTGGGCTTCTGAAACCCTACAAATGTGTATAAACAGCTTCTGTGAGAATAACCTTTGTCTAAGGAGTCTCTCTTTCTGTCGTAGTACTGCTATAGGCTCCAGAGCACCCCTCTTCCCAGAGCCCTTCCCAGTGCCAGGAGACTGAGCAGGAGGTGGTAGGTGGCACAGAAGCATGCCAGGAGCATATTTGGCCTTCAATGATCTAGAACTATGTTCTGGTTTCCAGGACTCATGTAGAGCACTTAATGTATTTACAGCATCCTTAACAATTGCTGAGACAAAAAAGTAGGAGTCAAACTTTATGGTGATGAAAGCATCAGTGATACTTTTATTCATGAGTCAGACCCTTTTGCTATGTGCCTGCAGGAATGGAAACATGGCAACAACAAGCTAAAGTTTGTCATACCTTCCCAGCTGTTTTCCAGCACAGAGTAGAATATGGTATTTTGGTCTGAATCTGACTGGATACTGTAATGCTTCAGGAGAGGACTTTGACAGGGATGACAAACCATGGAGATTTTTTTTTATAAGGACATTTATAGGTGTCATGGTTTAAACCCAGACAGCAGCTAAGCACCACACAGCTGCTTGCTCACCTTCCCCCTCCCTCTGTGGGATGGGGGGAGAATCAAAGGGAAAAGAGAACCCCTGTGTTGGCATAAGAACAGTTTAATAGTTGAAACAAATTAAGTAAAATAATTATACTAATAAT
>NW_010238211.1:29043-37931 GCF_000690775.1 Eurypyga helias | reverse complement strand
TCCTGGCTGAATCCAGCACAGCCATCCACAATCCTTTCCTTCAGGTTTCGGCATCAGGTTTGTGTGCCCCCAGGGGTCCTTCTCTCAGACAAGATTTAAGGCATTTTTAAACCAGTTCACTGAAACAATGAAGCTGAGGATCTGACATTTTAAATGGGCTGTCATCATCTCTTGGTTGTCAAACCAAAATATATTAGTTGAAATAAAAATAGAGAAAAATATTTTTTATTTTCCATAAAAATCCTCCAGTTTTGAAAGACTTACAAAAGCTAAACATCTCATGTAGGATTAATCATAGATTGCTATAAGTTTTTATTTAATAAAAGATGGAAGAATTTGCCAGATTTATCAGTAACTGAAAGATATAGAACGTTCATAATCAACCCAGTAGCAATGCTGTGCGCTAGCTGGGCGTAAAGTAACATAAAAATGCAGTGAGACTGAGTAAAATGAAATTATTGACTTCTCAAAGGAATATAATTCAAATATCGATCACATACAGTGTATTCAGGAACTTAAGAGACAACCCTCGCATTAAGTGTCTTAGGATCACTGCAAGTTTTCTGGATAGTGTGGTTTTTTGACTCCAAATATTATTGTTCCCAGGAGCAAGAAGGTAGTTTAAAGCTTTGTAGAACAAACACACAACTATACTGCCTACCTACTGTGTGTGAAGGATACAGCTCTAGTGGTAAACCATAACTGTACCTGAGATAACTGCATGGGTTTAAAAACCAGGTCAGTTCTTGCCACCATCAATTAATATCCTGAAAGAAGCATTGTATGGACATTGTATAGTCACTACAAATCATGCAAAACCTACAAAGCTAATTAAAAATTCTGTTCAAGAGAAAAAGCAGCACAACAGAAATGAGCAACTATGAATAACCATTTTATTTTTACACCCTGTTGATGCTTTATGTACTAGCACACACTCAGTAATTAAAATATTACAAGAGCACATCTCTACCTGCCGATCTCGCTTTTACTTTCCCCAGTCTTGCCTCCAATTTTTCATCCCTTTTAGTTTTCTTCACAGCAATGCATTGATCCTGCAAGCTGTAACTTGTCTATTATTGAGTTTAAAAAAAAAAATCCATATTTTACAAGTCTGATTTTGTACTGAACAGGCCTAAAATAGCAGTGCATGTTATTAATAAGAATAATTGTATAAACAAAATGTTCTGCATGTTCTTTAAAATGTATTACGCCGATCAAATAACTAGAGAAAAAGAAAAGAGTGCATTCTTAGTACAACTTTTACATTGTCTAGTTATCATAACATTTTACAGTTGTAGGAGACAACTCCACTAACTAGGAAGAAGCAAAATAATTTAAATAGCAATTACTACCACTCATACATTTCACAGATCTTGGCTATCCTTTCAGTTGTCAAGTACATAGACCTATTTTAGTTCTCTAAGTTCAGTATTAGTTCTGATTTCTTTTAAACAAAACAGCTATGAAAATTGACCTATTTAGAAAGCTTGCAATACCATGCAGAAACGTATTTTCAAAACACTTTTTTTAAAAAGAGGAGCCACAATATCAGAAAGGCTACCTGCATTTACTGATGAAAAGCAAGTGAGTCTTCATAAAGCAACTGAGATTGAAGAAATTCATGTAACCATAACTGTATGTATTATGTATGCACAGTAGGTCTGGTAACTAAAGAGAGTACATACACACACGTAGGTTTTTGTTGTTCGGAACCAATTAACATACCTTAAATAAAGTCTGCTGCAAGGGTCAAACAAGAAGATACTCTATAAGATGTTTATAAGAGATAGGACATGCTACAGTGGGTTGAATACAATCTTTACTATTAGGTGCCTATGTAATAACACTGATGGATCTGAATAATGTTATGCAGAAATACAACAGAATGAGTTAGAAGATGGAAGCATACTGAGAAAATCTGTGAGCTATATGCATCTCTCCCCAACACATTTTTATTTACTCTGCTGAAACCAAGACAGAAAAGCAAGAAAATTTGTTGTAATTTGACTGTTTTCAACCCCTTTAATACTGTTGTAAAACAGGAGTAAGCATAAAGTTAAACCAAATAATGAAATGTAAAGTTGTAAAATTTTTTTATGTCAGTGGAGTTTTGTCAACAATTTCAGTTTGATGGACTTCACCAAAATGTTGCAACGGTAAGCTGGAAGGCAATTCAGATATTCTTGTATGACTCCTGTTGAGTTCCAGAAGTAAAATAAGTTCAGGTCTTTGTAAACTTCATGGAAAGTATGATTCAGCCTAAGCCTACACACTAGCACATGAGAAGATTCCGATTGTCAAGAGCTTTATATTCCGAAGATGAGGCAGATATGATCTACTTGACATTTCATCTGCATCTCAGCCTAGGAGCAAAGAAGGAAATTCAGTCCCAGAGTGCTTCCCAGAAAAGCTTTGTATTTTATCTTATTTTTATTATTTTTATTTTAAACTAAGGTAAAGCTTGTACGCATCTAACTTTGAAAAGACATGCAAAGTTTTAGTACAGCAAACATAAAAGAAGTGTCTTTCAGTTTTGTTTTCTTTCTAGGTAAGAGTAGGTAAATGTCAAGAAATCTCTTTAATTTTATATTCTAAAAAAGAATGATTTATGGAGAAGAGAAATCAAATTACTTACCTATAATAGGAGATTTTTGAAGGTAGTTCCCCTGTTTCCCTAAAGGTAACACTGAAAGACCTGTGATGATTCACCAGTTTGTACTACAAAGTTAGGAAGCAGAAACTCCATTAATTATTCAACTTTATTAAGGATAAGAAAGATGAGGAAAAAAATTAAACATAGGAAACAAGGAAATGAGAAGTAAATATTCACCTTTTCCTCATCTGTCAAAAATCTCCAGAAGTTTCAAATGAGAAAAATGGGTGAGTTGAGCCTTCCGGAAAAAAACCTACTAAACTCAAAGGAGGAGAGTTTTTAAAAGCGTGATGCCGTTGGTGCGGATTCTTGGTCTCTTGAAGGCAAGAACGTTGGTGGCCAGCAGACCCAGCCAGGCATTTGCATCTTTTAGGATGTAAATACTAGAATAACTCTCACCACTCATATAACTGAGCTTAAAGGATTAGAGAAACTTTCCTGGGGTTCAGTGTACTGGACAGCCCAGTACTGCAGAGGCTGAGGCTTCACGCTTTCAGTGTAAACAACAGCTTCAGCTCACAGCCTTCACTTCACTCAGTGGAGCAAAATATATTTACTAAGTACTACTCCTTATGTTTTAGCGACCACCTGTGTATAGCAGAAAGATGTCGTGGGTACCCAGCAAATGGTGTAGGATGTAAATGTGTGCACATCAACCTAGATAAGGATCACAAATCCATAATGCAGAAATCTAAATGTCTATTCAGAAGCACACAGCTGGGAAAATTTAAAAGCAGAGAGAAAATAGAAAATGCAGGTACACATCGACACTGGGAAAAAAGCCTGACTATTTCTGTTTTATTAAGCACTGAATTAGGATTTGAATGTAAAAGAAAAGACTTTTAAACATTAACTAAGACAGTTTCAACCAGATTTAAGAGAATGTTATTTTATGGAAGGTCTGATGGTGTTCCTGCCCTCAAGAACCTGGTGGAGTTCTTTAATTCCTGGGAATATATTGAAACTGAAATAGGGAAACAAAATCCTTACGATTTGTAGTCAAAAACTCTACAGATAAGCTTTAAGGGATCACTTCTGAGATAAAACAACTAACTAAGACAGTTTCAACCAGATTTAAGAGAATGTTATTTTATGGAAGGTCTGATGGTGTTCCTGCCCTCAAGAACCTGGTGGAGTTCTTTAATTCCTGGGAATATATTGAAACTGAAATAGGGAAACAAAATCCTTACGATTTGTAGTCAAAAACTCTACAGATAAGCTTTAAGGGATCACTTCTGAGATAAAACAACTGCATAAACCTGTCTCGTATACATCTTTCTTAACTTATATCTTTCTATCGTTAATGCATCCAACATAATGCATCTGAACATCTGCTTGAATGCTCCATAATTTTAATTGATTATCACAGATGATTAAAAGGAAGATATAACAATCGCACATCTCAAGAGAACATGATCTATAATTGTTTAGATCTGTAAAATTAGCTTGTCTGAAAGGACCTGTTAAAAACAGTCTAATAAAACCTGTTCTTGGAAGTGATAGTTAAATCAATAACATGTGCAACCTATTATTCTGGTTGACATAAGCCTTGAGTAGGCTGTCAGCAGAAGGTTATGCTATGAAACATAATTAAAGAAAGATAAAATTGATTACATATCTACGTCTTGAAACTGGAAAGGTATTTCTGATGATTGTTGAAATATTGAAGTGTTTAATTTATCTTCTGTTTGCACCAAATCAGGAGAAAAATCTCTTCTGCAATTTTAATGTATTACTCCTAAATTTGCTTTTATTATAAGAATGTACTTTTACACTCTAGGAAGTGGTTATAAATAGAAAACTGATATTCTTTGAAAATGCCAGTTTGAAATGTATAGTAATGAAATCAGATGAATACTTCCCAACATACTTCTGCACTTATTTTACTGTATCTCTGTAAGCGCTTTACATGTATATTAAATAATTGCAATAGCTATTTTTATTTTATTTAAGACAGTCTTCCTCTAAAGTTTACAGGACAACAAGAACAAGGCATGTATCTTGCTTTCATATAAGTCTCTGAGATGATGTGGATTATACTGGGTTCTGAATAAGAGAGAATCCCTACAGTGTTACATTTGACAAAGCCTTTCTATGGATCTACATAAGATGTCGTTGTTCAAAGTCTGTTTAGTTTTCTTTTTTTAGAAAAGAAAGTAATTTTATTACTCTTCATGCAGACATCAGGGTTAGATGATCTGAGATCTAGTTTCAGATCTACCTCTGAAGATACTGTGCAACTTTATATAGGTCAGTTAACTGTTGTACAGTTCACTTTGCCTTTTTGTGAAAGTAGAATAATAAGGTAGATAAAGACCTAATAATACAGAACAATATTATTTATGCTTTCAGTGGTGTTGCAAGGCTTGCTTATATAATACGCCCCAGTTAGTTGATGTTCTGTGGCCACTGTTACTGATTATGGTTTATCTATGTCTGCAATGAAAAAAACTGTATCTCATTCTCTTTTTATGATACATTTTTTATAATAGCATAACTTCAAAGATTTCAGTGCAAAGACACAGTACCCATGTGCCCTGACAGGAGCATAGAGCTCGTTGCATGTAACATCCCCACCTGGTGCTTCTTCTCTGTGTACTTTTCTTTGTTGGGAGGATTAAAATGATCAGAATGTAACATTACCCAGCATCATAATCAAGAACCAGCTTTGCATAGGAAGCTTCTCTAATATAACATTTTTTGAAATCTATTTTAAACTGCTTTTTTGCACTAAATGAAGAGAGTGATGTTTCCGTGAGCTGCATCAGTTCTATCATTTCAACAGCATCAGTGGTTAACAGTATACATTGCACAACTGGGGAGGGAAGTGGAGCTAAGGAATGTGTCCCGGTTTCTTGTTTTCCTTCACCCATTTAGACCATACTGATAGCCAAAGCTAGCAGTTGAAGAAAAGAAAGCATCATGCACAAATTCTGGCAGACAGTCAGCCTATGAATATCAGAGCTGTCAAGGCTGCATGTTTCAATCAGTTTTGACATCTCTTGGCATTTCTCTTCAGATTCTGCTTTCTATAAATAATTCCCCTACTTGGGTGCTATTTCTAGTTCATTTCTGAACATATAGCAAGAATGCTTCTCGCCTCTTACTATGGCTTTTCTTTGACTTCGCTTTGGAAACCTATCTGAACAAGAATTAAAGCTTCCTTGGCATTAAAGCAGTCTTGTACATTTGAGGATGGAACGTATGCTATATTTTAAATTAAATTTGGAATCCTCACACTGATTATCTTGGAGAAATTACCAGCAACCCCTTTTCTTATTTGAGGTAGTATAAGTTTCCTCTCAGTGTTTTGAGTGAGCTGACCAATTAACAGTCTCCATCCCAGCAGGAAAGCCAAGGAAATAGGTTACAACCCCCTTCCATACTTTCCCCCTTGGCTCTGAGAAAAGTAAATTATGGCATGATATACTTGCACACCCATTCACCCCTACTGGCACTGTTGTAGGATGTGGGGGGTGCACCCAGTGCTTTTCCCATACACCTCCTTTAAGTTACCACATATTCCCTAAGCAGGGGAGGCAGCTCAGCAAGGCCGCTTCATGCCCCCATGCCTGGTATTTCACTTGACCTGAGCCCTGCAAGGCTCTGGGGGCCTCTAGAGAAAAAGTCCACTGGGTGACCTCTAGGACACAATGGCTCTTTTTTGACCCTCAGGTGTTTGTACCTTCCTGATTTCTTTTGCTTTCTGAACAGAGAGAGATGACAGGAATTGCTGATTATCTAGGAAGTGTTCCTTAGCATAGCTACTTCCATCACAAGGTGTGTGTCAGGTGATCACCAGGCTCTTCAGCTCCTTTCAGGGAACTGTCCTGGCTAGCAGTTTCAGTCTCTCCATGAGGGTGAAAACATTCTACAGCTTGAAGTATTTCCAAGATGTGCACCTTCCAGTGTGATTCTGCAGTGAGTGGGAATAATATCCATCCCTTTTGGCACCCAAAAAGAATGGGATAATTGCCCGGAGAATCAGGGTCCTGATGAATCTTGAATAGGACTGTTTAATGGGACTATATATTTAACACTCTAAGAGGAGTAAACTTCATAAAGATAATTAAAGGCTATTCACACAGCTCTCTCAGTTCAAATCTTTTCTAGCAAACTTGGGGGTTTTTGTGGTTGGGTTCTGGGGGTGGGTTTTTTTTGAAGACTGCAGGTTTGATAAAGCCACCTCTGTTATTTTCCACTCTCCAGGTTATTTTACTTAACTAAAGAAAACTTCTAAATGGAATGAACAAATCATGCAATCAAATGAATCTCAAATTAAACTAAATGGAAATTTCCTGAGATAGAACCACCAACAGACCCTTATGAAGTCCATATTTTGACAAATGCTCTTCTGTACTTTCACCTGTAACTTGAATTGCAATATAATTACCAGCAACTCTGCTTCATCTACAAAAGTTTTTAAGGATAATAAGCAATTAAAAGAACCATTAAAGAATGATCAGATTGCCTGGATGCCAATAAGTAAGTTTTAATACAGAAAAATTCAGTGCAAGATATATGTGAAGAAATCATTCAAGCTATGACATTCAAGCTTTCTCTTTTCTCAGAAAGACTCTTTATGAGAAAACAGGATTTAAGAGTCATCACCTACAATTGGTACATAAACTTGCCATTGATAAAGGTCTAACGAAGTCTTTGGATAGACAAAAAAGGAGAATTTAACTTGAAGAACGTACACATAACGCTAGTAAGATCTGTATTAAACACCTAGCAACAGTGTCTTGTTTTGAACAATACAAATGGTTCAAAATGAGCATGGAAAAACAAAGGGAATCCAGCAAAGAAAAAAAAAAATAAATCTAGGCCTTGTTCTCATTCTAGTGCAAGAGTTAAAGCAACTTGGCTTTTTCGTCTTGCGGAAAGGGAAGCGATCACCCTGTGTTACACAGGCGTGGAAAAATGTTTGAGATTAGAGTAGGGGCAATGGAAAAGGCTTCACAGCTTTGCTGAGAAAAGCACAGGAAACTCAGAATGTTAGAAACTGACTTCCTTTGAGCCTTGCAAAGAATCGAGCATCTCTGATTTAGCTATGACATGTCACTAAAAGTTCATTTGAAGGCCTCAACTGAAATATCCCTGATAGAGTTGTTTCAGTAACTAATTACATCCCATGTTACGAACATATCTTCTTTTTCATCTAAAACTAGGTTCAACTTCCCCTAGAATTTCAGGTGAGCTAGCACGCTAATTGAAAAATCATCAGAAATCTTCTTCTTGAGGGGGTACTAGAGGAGCAGGCTTCCTAGTATTTCTTTACTCTCCTACCAAAAAGCAGATATTTTTAACTTCAAATCACTCATGCAGTTCTTTCTTGAATCCATTTTAAAAATACAGTGAAACTTGACCCAACAATTGATAATCCTTTCATGAATGTTACATACAGTAGAATAGTAAATACCTTCTATTGCTCCATATTCTCCTGAGTTTCCATCCAGAAATCGTGTCTTACAATTTTAAATAAGGAGCCTGGTTTAAACCTGTGATGCTACAAGTCTCCTCAGTAAGAGTGGCTTATATTCTTGTTTCATGACAAATATTGATCCCTATAACACCACATTGGAAAAATGGGAAATTTGATGACCAAGACAGTTCTGTAAAATTTACCTGTCTCATCAGTTTACCTCTGCAAAACTACAGTTCTGTGTAAAATTTAGTTCTTTGTTTTAATGCTGTGGCCCAGAGTAAGCCTGCCAGCCCAGTACAGCCAAATGCTGTTTTCATTTAGAACACCACCAATTTGGCCTCTGACTTCAGTTAATAGATACAGATATTGGCCTGTACTGAGCCAAGAACAGGTAACTGCAGAAACTGTTAGAAATTCCTATGTACAATTACTTTTTAAGATCTATCACCCTATATTACAGGTATCTGCTCTTTAGCATGATCAGGAGGGAAAAATGCACTTACTTGAACCCATAAAACAAACGTCCTTGCTGATCCACACCAATGGATCAGTTCTGTATACCGTTCTCCTCAAGCTATACTGTGATTCAGAGCTGAAAAAAATAGTAAATATGTAATCTTTAACGTTAATCTAGAAGTTTTAGTTACCATGTTTATTTTCAACTATTGATCTCTTGCCTATTTATGGAGCCGGGACTATGAGACTCTGCAGAAATAGTTCCCGAGTTGCCAAATCATTGTCAAGAGAATTAGTAGGAAATAGCTTTTCCTTATTGTAACAAAAAACCCAACACACACACACACACAC
>NW_010238211.1:14757-29030 GCF_000690775.1 Eurypyga helias | reverse complement strand
AAAAAAAAGAGAGAGAGAGAGAAGGAAAATAAAATGCCAAGAGCTTTTTGCTTTTTTTTTGTCCCCTCCAATGTCTGGCATTCTTTGAGCCACTTTGGTTTAGAAAGCTTTTCTTCCTCATCAATTTGCCTCTGTAGATTTTTCACTGCTGGCAATTAGCAAGCACAAGAAATCCTGCTGAGGAGAGCAAGTTAAAAGGGGACTTAAGAATGACTGTGCCTAAGAAACAAGCAGCCAATCTGGAGCAGCAGACTTCCAAATTTCAAAGACACACATTACAGAGATGAACAGCCAGAGCAACATCTCTTTTTAATTCTTTTTATCTGGGTCTCCAATCTGCTCACAACAGCATTTAGTCCAAAACTTAGTCCACTTCAGTGGGCTTGGAAATTACTAGGATTCCAGCATTCATTGTACCCCCAAAAAAGAACAATTTAAGTAATGACTCGCTACGTCTGGCTAATAACCAAATGGCACTTTTCACATCCAAACCATTTGAGTCTGGCATCTTCCAGGAAGCCCTGATGCCTACAGATGAAAACTAGAACATTTACACAGGGGGAAAGCTCTTCCTGCTGTCCAGCTTTCAGCTGAACATGAAGAAACTGAAGACGTTTTCAGTAAATCTCAAAAAATTTCAGTAAATCAGGGTAGTCAGTCTTATATGCCATATTTATGAGAAGAAAAATAATTTTACAGCTATAGATCACCCTGAGATCTTTCCTTAAGGTCCTAAAAGCTGTATAAACACGAGGCATCAGAGGAAAAATGTTCCCCAAGTGCAACTCTGTTACAGCTGCTGTTGCAGAAGATGCATTTTTGAACTTTCAAAGATCTTCTTAGTATCCCTATTCATGAAGCCTGCATGATATTTTAACAGTGTGAATAAATGACAGTGACTGTAGGTAAATTACCATAAAAACACTGTCAGAACACTGTTCAATAAAAGATGGCTTTTCAAACAGAATGTAAAATGTCACATAATATATTAACATTAAATAACTGGTTATTGCGAGAAAGCAAAACCAAAGACACAAAACTCTCTAGGAATATTTACTTCTCACAAACAAAACCTGAAAATACAGAAAAAATTTCAAAACCCAATTAATTTCAGAGTTCTCAGCATCAAAAAAGCTGAACATACTTCTTGAAGTGCCTGGTTCTTTTTGGTTTGGCTCTAAACTATCAAAATCTACCAAGACCTATGAAGAACTACGCATACAGAAAAGCAAGGTAAGAGGGGTGTTTTACTTTTTTTTTTTTTAATAAACTAAAAAAAAAAGAAAACTAACCAAATGACTTTGTAGTTGCTCCAGCAGGCTGGCGTCTACCACTGCAATCATGTTTTTGCATTCACGGTCCTGCCTGCTCTCCTGTTCTGAAGAGTTTCTTGCCTCCCACATCACTGCCATCTTCTACCCCAACCAAACCAAGAGACAATCACAGTGAGACTATTCAGTCATCACTGTCATGTAACTGTCACACACTTCGGAATGATTTCTCAACAGAAATTTTCTAGTAACTCAAACATTTTGTAAAGGACTGAAGATGATATTAACGTACAGATACATAGGGTTGGTCCAGAAGTACTAGATTTAATTTCTGATCTGAAATTTCACCATGTTTTGAGGTAATCCCACCGAGGGCTTTCATTCTGGAACATTCTTTGCAATTTGAAATTTGTTTAGGCAAGAATAAATTACAGAACAAGATTTCCCAGTCTATAATTGTTACAGTTCAGTGTTGATGTTTAGGTTGAAATCCTGCCCTTATCAGCTGTGGGAGTTTTTCTGATTGACTTCAGCACGGCCAGGATTATTCTTCAGATCTAATTAGCATTGTCTCATCTACATACTTTTTTGTCATATTAATGTCCATTTGCAACAGATGAGATAGCATATACATGCCAGTGTACATACAAACCTGCAAGCCTCCATCCAATCACGTAAACTTTTCCTGTCTTTGAAGTAAAGTAACATAAATCAAGGCAGCTCTCTCTCTTATTATGCAGTCTACTGAAAAGGTGGCTGTGAAGAGACTAAGTGAGAAGATCAGCTATGGCGACCTGGATGCGAAACATGATATCCACTGCTCCATGATACGTTATCAGTCTTATTCAACTCACAGTTTTTATTTTCTGCTTTAACAAGGATGGAAGTGAAAGATTGGACCACCTAGGCAGGTTTAACTGTACATATTGGATAGGAAAAGCTCTTCTTTTAATGAACAGGCATGTTTGGGGTAGAAGACAAGAGGAACAGAGATTTCCTGTACTTGAGCACTGGAAAGACAGTGAATTGTTTCCTTTTCCCACTGCCTCAGGTGTACCAAAAAGCAAGGAAAGATCTGTTCTCTTCCTATGGTCTTATCTTCTTCCCTATGAATTCACTAGGCCCCCAGCAAGTCAGTATAGATGAAAACTTAGCAGCAGACCTTTCCAACATCTAGTCACTTGATTTTCTGACTCTGCAAAAGGCTTTCACAGATGGTTCGTTTGAGTCAGACACGACTGTAAAGTCTCCCTCTTGGTCTGATGGACTGAACCTCGTGGTTCTAACTTCATTGGTCCCTACAGTTCTGCATTTCAGGATTGTAACCAGACCAACTGAAATGGCTCCTACCTATTAAAAACTGGATCCTTTGAGCACATTTCTGGCTGCATATTCTTCTCACATTTCATTCTGAGTCACATCTTTTACTTCTTTGCCACAGTTTCCTACCATCTCTCTTGTTGTCTGACCATGTTGATCAAAGACAGGCAAAGCCGTATCAGCAGAGCAGAACTGCCTCGCTCCGGCAGTCACCCTCCAGTGCAGGAAGAGCATGCCTGCCAGGCACCCTGGTTTAGCCTTCGCTCTCCTGAAATGTTCAGGAGAAAGTTACTGGTTGCAGGCAGGCAGTTCGTCTTCCTGCTTGCACAAAGCTCACCAGCACTAGCAGCTGTAGATAGGCCATTTGAAGGACACTTTCAGTACAAATCAGTAAATCCAGTTTTAATTTAACGGAATACTTCAGAGATAAGTATGTGTGTAGCACAGGGGATGCAGACTACATTCTAGGCAGTCAACCTATGAAAGTTTCTGCCTCTTGAATGGCCAGAAGGGGATGCCCATGTCTAGTGTAACCAGACACCCTCTCTTCACATCACAGACTCTAATACTGGGATTCGCATCCTTTCCCACTTCAGTAATGAGCAGAACATTCTGATTTGAACTGATGTAATCCTGGAACACCAGGTCAGCCAGGCTTCCTATTAATCCTTTGCTCCTTACCTCAGTTACGAACAATGAAACTGAGAACCCATGTAAAAGATTGATAGTTTGTTTCCAGACCAATTTATTAGCATTTTTAATTGATTTATAATGCATTTTATCTCTGTTTCCATCATTCTTCTTGGGGACTCAACAATGCAACTTGGCCATTTATGTTTGACAGATGTATCAAGATATATGCTCTTAGACCACTGTGTTTTAAGGTTCCAAATAACTCGAAATATATAGTGAATTTTATAATCAAAGTATAGCTAAATGTTTCAATTATAAAATAAACCACGCTAGTTTAAGCCTGCAACAAGGAGACTGATGCAATTGTTCCCTTTCAAAGTACTATTTGGCTGTGACTCACTTTAATATACAGTTGCTTTGGAAAGTTTGAATAGTCAGAAGCATCTTTTCGTATTTTTTGTGAATCCAGGAAATATTAACTACTTCAATTAAATCAAACCTGCTACGCTTACACAACATTCTCTACAATAATTTTCATGACATGCAGGTTTTTTGCTTGTATTAAAGAGAATCTAATTTTGCACAATAGCAGTTCCAGAGCAGTGTTTGCTGCGCATGGGGTAAATGACATGCATTTTTGGATTTGTTTATTCATTCATCTGAAATTGCCAGCAAACTCCACTGGAGGGGGAATGGTATGTTGAACAGGAAGATGCTCCTGCTAAATGGCACATAGCTCATCTAGGGTTTATTGTTTCTCCTGAAAGTGTTGGAGATAATAAGAAATCAGCTTGTATTTGCTTTTGCTTTATGCACACCAAATACAGAGAGGCTGAAGCAGTCAGGGGATATGATATTAAAAGTCAAATTACAATAGAAAATCACAACCAATGGTTCTTTATAGCAGCCAAAAATTAAAAGCAAATAACACAAGCATTCCTTCGGGGTCTTTGATTCAGTAAGGTGCTAAAATACGTTCATAGATTTATGCAAAACAGTAGATCCACTGAAATTGAAGATAAAGTAAAATTAGTCCCATGCTTAATAGCATTAAACTAAGTTCTAGGTTAAAACATAAATATATTTCCTCAGAAAGATGCGTGTCCAACTCTAATTGTATGCAAATACATAGATTATGAGTGTTCCCATGAAATTAAGTATGCTGACAGAGACCAGTCCTGATTTTGTGCATACCTTACTAAAGAAGATCCAAATTATCGTTATGGATGACAACAGGACAAGTAAGATATCCCATATTTTTGCCTTCTCAGCGCTCTCAGGTATTTTTCTATCATCCTTTATTTCCTTGCAGTGGTAAAGTCCCTTTGCATTAAAAGAACTTTATCACTGCAAATCTAACCCTATGAAGCCCCACAGAAAACGTACTTCTTTTAATTAAAGCTGAACCCCATTACTGGGTTTTATTTTTTTTGTTACGTGACAAAAATGTAGAACTGTTTATTTAGTAGGACGTTGAGAGACAAATTTTCCTCTTTTCTTCCTCTGGGAAGTGTTTTATTGTTTGCTTCCTTTCTCTTGCCTGCTTGCTGTGTAATTTAAGACTGATGCCTCCCTGTGGGAAACAAAACTTGATCAGAGAACAGCCTGCACTGCCACCTAAACAAATTATGTTTTAGTCACTGCTGATGTTGGCTCTGTCATAATGGAAATGTATAATTAATGCCTTTGCTTTTGCTGCTTTGGAAAGAGAACTCCCTGAAACTGGTTCAAGAGGGGGAATTTTAGGACTGCACCCTTTCCCTTTCTAACTGTTACCACAATGGATTAACTGGAGCTGCCTCTAGAAATGAATGGTCGGGTCCCACATCTCTACAGTTATTTATTCAATCTACAGTCAATGCATTAAATAATAAAAATCTGCTGTGCAGTAAGAATTTGGCAAGGAATAAGAGAGGAGGGAAAACTCAGTAACACAGGTGAAATCCTGTATTTCTCCTTTTAGAGGAGCTTGAAAAGATTAAGCTATTTCCATTAGTTTCCTGCAGAGTTGCAAGCAGTGATAATAGACATGTGCTAATTTCACTATTGCACTGTGCTATGAAGCAGCATTTTAGATCATCTTTCACCTATGACATGACTCCAAATATCCCCAATTAACAGCTCGCTTTTTATTTTCAGTTTTTGTTGTTGAATTTATAGCAATGGCTAAACATCTGGTATTATGACTGCAAACAGTCCCCATCTCCTCACCTCTGGGATGCAGTGCAGCTTTAGACTATTTATACTTTGATCTAAAATTCTAAATGACCAAATTATTCTGCTGTAATAGGTCCTAAGTGACATTAAATGGATGGTCTCAGCTTTTTCTTTCCAGAATGGACAGCTCTCTCACCTCCTTTAGCTGCTGCACGGCATGGAAAGCTCAGCACAGTGAAATAACAGCAGCACCATTTTCACGACTGAAACCTTTGATTTCTACAAAGACACATATAGGCCAAGAAACGGCAAAGGCAACGAATGCAGTAACTGTGCTTCAGGCACATTCTCCTGTCATCAGTAACTCAGCATTTGAAGTTAAGTTTATTATCAGTGTGTCCAGAGCTGTACAGAAACCAGAGCGAGGAGGGGGAAGGATCCATCCTCAAAGAGTCACGATCTAGAGTGGTTAAAAGTATGGACAAACCAGGCTTGGCTTCTAAAATCAAACTGCTTCGGAATGCCATTTCTCTGTAACATATTCTTAGATATCATTGCCATACACTGGCTTATTTCCACATAGGTTGCATCCTGAAAATCTCAAATTCCATCATTTGCTATCGCTATCCAAGTAACCTTATATACCTATCATCATTGTAATCCTATTTTACAAAAGAAAAACCTGGGGCACAGTGGTTACGTCATTTGCTGGACTTCTTACATAAGCATTATTTTCATCAAGGTTGGAAATAGATGGGAAGAGGTTGTAAAGCTCAGGTCCTGAGCTGATGTAAATTAGGCTACTTACTCTGCAGCCATAAATAGCTAAGATGAATTCAGACAAGTCTTAAATCTGTCCCCAGATCCTCTGACTTCTGGTCTGGTAACTGAATCACTGAAGTACTCTTACTTTATTTCAGACCTAAAGAGGCAGAGAGATACAGCTGCTAAGTGTGACACTGTTCACTGATATGCCCAAAATTATGAAACTTGCATCAGAAAAAAGTCTGATACAAGTTCAAGCTAACAATAGTTCTCCCTAAAGAGAACTAAGTTTAAAATACCACCTCCTTTTAAATACAAAGAAATAATTTTCTGACATTAGTTTAGCAAAAGTGGTTTTAAAAGAATCAGTAGTCAGCCAGAACTTTTCTCGTATTTTGAATCTGAATTATCCTTTTTTTTTTTTCCCCCTTGGAAAACTGTCCTTCATTTCCCTATGGCTTTTTATTATTCTACCTTTTGTTTATGGACCGGGATCTCCTGAGAAAGCATCTGGCACAGAAGAACAGTCTAAAAAAAGAGACATCTTGTTACAAGCCTTATTCAGAGAAGCCTCAAACATCTAAAATTATAGGCCAACAGCAAATTAATTTTTAAGATCTCAGATTAGGCTGGATTCCAGTTGTCATGTGGGACATCATTGTGTGGGGCATCATCTTCTGTTCAGGCATTCAGGTAATGAGAGACTGGAGCCAGGCTCGGCTCCCTGCTTGGGCACAGCTACTGACAATCTTTAGGGGGGGAAACAGGACCTCCTTTGCACACCACTGCCAACCCATTTGTCCCTCCTGTTTTCCCCCTTTCAGTTGGTGATGTCATGCAAGTCCATTTATATGCCAGCTGTCAAAGACTGATTTTTAGAGTTAACATGTAGTTGCAAATGGGTCAAACCTTTTGGGGGGTGACATAACCCCTTTGAGGCACGTGTTGTGCCTACCAACACCCCAGTGAGGTCTCAGCGGGCAGGACAGTTGTGATCTGCATGTGCCCTGAAGACCTATCCCAGCAGCTCACGCACTGAGGGGGCTGACGTAGGTTGTTCCTGCCCAGCAAGATGGTGTAGGCCTGCCTAATGCCTTTTTTCTCTTCTGCAAGAGTAGCAGATTGGTGAAAGCGAAGCTATTTATAGTCTGATGTGTTTGGAGACAGCAAGACCACAAGGCATATTAAAGTACAGAGAAGGCCACTTGGCCCATGCTGCTTTCCTTATTAAAATTCTCTCCTCGTTTCTACTCATATATCACATCGGTTGGCTCCCTCGTCTGAAACGACGAGCGCCAGTAAACAGATATTGGAACACACGGAAAAGACTACAGAGGATGCCCTGCCCCAAGCTGAGAGTTTTGGGTTGTTAACGATGATTTCCTCGCAGTAGAAACTTCATGGTCATTAACTATTCAGCATGGCCAAGGGGCCTGCATCTCACAGCATTAATAGTATTTGGGACCTTAAGTTTCCAGAATGTGGGAACTTGACACTAGGCACTGACAAAAATAACAGGGGAAGAAAACTAAAATAACTGTGAGGTGAAACAACCACGGCTGTGAGAGTCGCTCATCACCATCACAAAAACCAACCGTCTGTGCCGGCACCTATAGGAAGTGACTGGCAGCTGCGTTAAAGGTCACCAAACCACTCTCACCACACCAAGTGCAACACCACGTAAGCAGAAAAACACAGACAACAAGCAAGCCCAGCAATTACATGCAGGTACACACACAGCGTGTGTGAGCAGAGAAGAAAGAGGCCAAAGTCTCTCTGAGCCTTTGAGTAATTGGGCAGCACACAATACCCCTGGGTCACCATGTTTTTCTGAAAAATCTGTTACTGGAAATCCTGTTTGCTAAACTTAACAGTCTGACATGGGATTCCTCACACACATCACCGCAGGCAGGCAAACGTATGAATCCCTCCGAGGTCTTCGTAACGCTGTCAACAGATACCCCTGTGTTAACCTCCCTCCTGCGCAGCTATTCCTGTTTGCCTCCTTAGTTTGTAGATGCTAAGGGTGTAATTTATTTCAATCATTTGTTTTCAAGTTGAATGGCTACAGCCTCTGATCAAGAAGTATCATTCGGCTTCAGCATATCAAACAGCATTGTAAAGATGCTATTCGTTTTGTAGGCCTGCGAAGAGAACGTTAGCATTTTCAGTTAACATGTTGATACGCCAAACATTTATTTACAAAGATAGCACACCAACTTATAGAACAGTAAAACGTATTCTGTAATAGTGTGGCCGAGATCTTGAGATAACAGCATTATCAAAGGAGAAGAAATACTGAGAGACAGGAAATATGATAGCACATTTATCATTTATATACCTTGTGAGGTTAGGACCCTTATCTTTCTCACAGTTGTTTCACTTGAGTGGTATAAGGATAAATGTATCATACTGTACCTTTGTCTTCACAGTTATGCATCGTGCCATCTTTCACTCACCACGGGCAAAGGTGGAAACAGAATTATGTTACAACAATCTTGACTTTTTTTCCACGTTAGGTTCCATCTCCCTCCTTGTATGTACTGCAGCACTGGCAAATAATTACTTAATATACATGCAGCTGAATTTGCATCTATACATTATCCGTAAAGACAGTTCAGAAAGTCATGTTTCAATGCAACTGGGGAGTAACATCACTGGAGAAAAGGAAATTAAGCTGAAATAAAAATATTGCGAGTTGAGAATTGGGACTGAAACCTCAAGATGATTGCACAGAACCACTGCGAAGTTCCTTTATTATTTTATAATTAGAAGGAAAGCACGGACTTGAAAGTTAAGACAGGGGGGGAAAAAAGCAGTTAAGAGCTGCAGCAGCTGTCTCTGAAGACCAGTACCAATGAGAATACCTTCTGCTGTGCCCTCTGCCTCCCGCTGCTAGAGGCGACTGCTGTGCCTCCATTCCTTCCGTAGGAACGGCTGCGTTTTCCGCACCGTGGCAGGAGCATTTGCGAAAGGCAGTGTGACTATCAGCCGCCGAGACAGGGAGGTAGCCAAGGGACTGCTTCACTCTCATAAGCTTACACATGGGAATCCTAATATAGACTACTGGCTTGGTTTAGTATGATACGTAAACACTTATGTTCCTCCCCATTTATGTATGGAACAGGGTTTTCTGTGTCATGGAGTGGAAATTATTCTGTTCAGTGTCCATTACTGCCTGAAAGGCCAGCAGATTTATTTTTCCTTGTAATGCTACTGTCTATCTATGTAACATTTTCCACCTGAATCCCTAATGATACTTTCACAATTAAACGAACAAAACTTCACAACATTTTTTTTAAATATTCACGACCCTGATTTTGCAAACACATTCCACGATTTAGTTCAGTTCAGCTGGAGCCCTCCAGCCTTTCTGCTTCCAAACACTGACCAGAAATTGAGATGGCTGTCTCGTGGGAAATACCTCTTACAGCAGTCTATTTTCATCCTTCATTTGTATCTAATGCCACGGTAGTCTTCTTTTCATTCACAGAAGCCAAAGTGCTTCACTCCACACCAGAAAAAAAGGCCTCTCCAGTGGTTTTGCCTCTCTTGTCCTGCATTCTGTCAATGAGCGGCACAGCTCTAAGGAATACATGATTACTGCTGCAGGCCACTCCAAACGATTCAGAGAGACCCTTTATATCGTAGCCAAAAGCAGATGAAGAAGAATTGGGTCCCCCGGGATCCACATATTACCCAGTTCAGCTGAAGCCATTCTCACTAGGTTTGTCTGAGAGTGATTTTGCATTTTAATTTTTAATAATTCTTTAATCCATCCGAAACGGAGGAGGGACAGCAAGCAAAACAGAATCCCTCTGCAGCTTCTCTCCTTTCTGCCTTATTCATTTTCCCATTTTTTCCTAAACTCTGTATTTTTCTGGCTGTAGAAACTATTGGTTGAATATACTGGCGCTTCTTTTCCGTACTTTGAAGCAATAGGAATGGTATTTTGTTCTATTACTGTTCTTCTTATTTTACTAAGAAAATCTTCTGTGAAGGTACCTTTTTTCAGGTTGCATTGAAAGTCAGAAGCATGTAGAAACAGCCAGACTAGAATTAGGGTCCCCCTGTATTTTTTACAAATTCTCCCCCTTTCTATGTCACTTCCTCCTTCTTGTAATCTAACTTTCCTGTGCCATCTCTTCCTACTGTAACTCCTTTCATTCCAGCAGACTTCTTTATCGCACTTTGTCTTACCATGGTCTTGTTTCCGTATATTCCTTGTAGAGATGGGTGAATATTGCTGAAACTCCCTCAGAACCTTGAAACGTTTTCTTTATTTTAAACGCAGTCTTATCTCAGTTTCATAAAGAGAAAGATTAACTGCAGCTCAAAACTGCTCTGTGACAAAAAGTCCCTCTTCTGAGGCATGACCCAGAGAGAATATCCCAAAACCTCAGCAGGTCGCCATTTTTGCCAGCAACTTGAAAACAAAAGCAGCGATGACATACGAATACGGAGGAGAAAGCTGCACAGCAGCTTTACGACAAATGGGATCTACTGCAATCTTCACAACTTCAGAGCCTGAAAAATCTGTGCGGCCTGAGCCTGCATCTCACACACAATTTCATGCAATCGTAAGAGCTGAAACCGAGAGGATTAATGTGCTGCTGGTTCCAGTGAATACGAGCAGCCTGACGGTATTTTCAGGGCACTGGTGGGCAGGAGCAGATGGTGGTCATTTCCCTGGCAGCCCATAGTGGGGATAATTACCAGACACAATTCCAAGGTTTATGATATTATAAACCTCCCTTTCATTTCTCATTCACTGCATGTGGAAACTATGGCCCTTTTAACTCCCTTCTTATTGATTTTATACCAGTGTAACACCTCTGCCCTCAGTGATGTTGAAATGACTCAGTGGTACAGTAAAACAAGAAAAAACTTTTAACTCACTAAAAATCTATTTAAAAACTACTGATCTTAATGCTGTTCTTACTGTTTTGCATTTAAAAATGAGGAATAGCTTTCTATTGATTAATGACATCAAATACAATAATTACTAGCAGAATTGGCTGCATTGGGTCCTGGCAAAATTTAGTAACATAGCCTTTTAAAAATTACTGATGCTTAAGATGGTTCTGAAATAAATTAGCCTGTGAACGAACTATACCTACAAGACTTGAAATGGGCCAGCCAGAATCCAGAATGCTTGTTTTGAACTGGACTAGCTGCAACTTTATGGTTTAGTCTGATCTGGATTGATTACAGTACAACAAATGAGGAAGATAAAACTGAGATCTTTGGGAGTTCACAGAACAGACGATAACACAAGTTAGAGCACATGCGTCAAGATCAGGCACCGATCTCCTGTTTCAGCAGAATACTCTTGTTCACAATGTTTTATAGCAAAGGGAAAGAATTAACTGCATGATGTGTCTCTAATAACAATGAACAGACTTGCTCTTGTAATAAACTTAATTCAGTGTTGTTAAATTGGCTGTCAGAGCTTTGAACGTGTTTCAGGGATTGAGTCTCTGAGAAGGAATATTTAGCCAGTCAGTCCAGAAGGACCTTCCCAGACCTTGTTCTCACCAGCAGGGAGGGGCTGGTGAGGAACATGATGCTCAAGGGCAGCCTTGGCTGCAGCAACCATGAAACAGTGGAGTCTCAGATCCTTACGGAGGCGAGGAGGGTGCGCAGCAAGCTCGCTACCCTGGGCTTCAGGAGAGCAGACTTTGGCCTCTTCAGGGAACTGATTGGGAAGGTTCCATGGGAAGAAGCCCTGGAGGGAAGAGGGACCCAAGAAAGTTGGCAAGTATTCAAGGACCTTCTCCTCCAAGCCCAGGAGTGATGCATCCCAGTGAAGAGCAAGTCAGGTAAAAGCGCCAGATCGTGCCTGACGAATATGGTGGCCTTCTGCGACCTTGGTGGGTAGAGGACGGGCAACCGATTTCATCTACCTGGACTTGTGCAAAGCCTTCGACACCGTCCCACATGACATCCTTGTCTCTAAGCTGAAGAGACATCGATTTGATGGACCATCTTGGTGGATAAAAAACTGGCATGGTGTCCCGTACCAAATTGATGCTGAACCTGCCTCTTATAAAAGGTCTCTTTGCCCTTCCCTTGAAGTGGAAATGTAATAGGTGACACACTGCTATGGATTTTTTTGGAAGACAACACTGGCAGCATTGTTAAAAAATAAAGAATATAAAAAACATGGATCAGTGGTGGTGTATTTACCCATCATGAGTTCATTTATTCTTTTGGTTCCTAACCAGGTATTAGCAGGCCAGGGCCAACTAGAACAGCACAGAAGTTGCTGAAAGACAGCCCAAGGGGAAAAAGATGTGCTCAGAACTTACACCTTCTACACCGCTAAGGTATTTGGTACTTAATAGGAAAGTGTAAGAGTGCTTCTCCTGCATCATATAGAGGTTGGAGAACTGTGATTTCATTTGTAGTTGATAGCAAGAAAGTAAAACACGATTGGGTGAACATTAATTATGCCTGCTAACAGAGTAGGAAAGATACAGGGAGGATATGGAAAAGGGGGATATTAAAAAACAAAGAGAGTAATGTTACCAAATCAGCTGATTAGACTAGTTTAGGTCATGTTTTTTGCATCGAGTTGGAAAACAGAGGGTGAACATACATCATCCAGACCAAGTAGTTTCCAAAGTATATGAAATATTGCCATGGGCATAATCCATGCTGTGAAGCCCTTGCCATATCATCTCTAATTTTGTTCCAGGTGTGGACAAACTATACCATCTCAACCAACTCAAGTGTGTGGGTTATTAGTGGGGAGTGGTGAAGAACAGTTTTTTGTTTTGTAGAAGCTATTAGAGAAAGTACAACAAGTCCCCGTCGCCTATCAGAGGCCCTCTAAGACCTTCTTAGGAAGTCCTGTCACAGTGACCTCCCATGGCAATTCCTTTCAGATCTCGCCAGCATTGCTCCCAGGCAAGCTCAAAAAAAAAGAGAAAATGAGAACTGACAGGAGGATACTCTTCCCAGAAGAAAATACATTGCCTCAGTGAAGCTCCTATCCTTTACTGTCCCTGAGTAATAAGCGACTTGTCCTGAAGCATCCACATGGCTTGTGAAGTGCCGTAAAGAAAATGAAAATGTGGTCTGGGAGATACTAATATTTCTTGAAACACAGAGGGGGCATCGTTCCTGCCCTCTGATTAATCCCCCATGCACTGCTCTAGTCCATTAGAGACATAAAGGTGCCTTTAACAGGCCTCTGAGCAAAGTGCTTTATGCAACGTATTCCCTGTCCTTGACACAGAGACAGAATGTATCTTAAGCAGTGTCTCCGACCAACACAAACAATTCAGAAACAGAGCAATGCCTCCAGGGAGCTCTTTCTGCCAAGAGAAATTAGAGCAGCTTGTGGTTATTCTAACTTACGGGGGAAGCCGAGCCATGCCCGGGGCTGTGGGGTGAGAAAGGTGCTGACGATGACCTGGGCTCTGACACGTCTCGTGTGGGCTGCGTGGAGGAGCTGTTCCGTCCTCCTGTGACCGTGAGTGCATCCTGCCAGGCCCAGCAGTCACTGCAGCGCAGGGGGGGTAGCCCCTACCGAAACGACGAAGGTGGTAGAACTTTGGAAAATTACTGTACTAATCATTTTCCAAATGGTTTTGGTGCAATGTACACCTCACTGTGTAAGACTGTATTAGAAGTTACTGAGAACTGCTAGCTGTTTCACATAAAAACAGGAGGGCTGCTCTGTGAAAGGGAGAATATTACTTATTTAGTGCGATCGAGTACCAAACAACTTAAAGGAGGGCACAGATGTTTCAAGTACACTTTCATTTCTAAGTCAGACTGATGCAGATGCAGTGACTAATGCCATTGCTACGACTCAGTTCTAAGCTGCAACACATTGGCCAACTTTTTACAAGAGGGTTTCAAACATGGGTGCAACAAGCACCTTTGTGGGCCCTGCCTGGTTAATATTTTTAAGTACACACACTGTAGAGTATGATCTCCACATGATCTACTCTGTCATTTCATTATTGTCTTCTGATGTGTGTTGGAAATTGTAATTTTAGTACAAGAGATCAGCCCATCCACTCAAATATAACAAAACCTGTGCAGTTAACAGTAGTGTGGCTGCAGAAGAAAGTAGAAAGATCTAAAATAAAAAAGATAACCGGTTATGGGGGG
>NW_010238211.1:0-14722 GCF_000690775.1 Eurypyga helias | reverse complement strand
GGGGGGGGGGGGCGGGGAAAGCCAACACCATGAAGAGATAATTGGAAATTTTGAAAAAGCCAACACCATGAAGAGATAATTGGAAATTTTGGGAAAGTGGAAAGTAAAAAAGGAGGAAGGAAAGATTTCTGTGGAGTACTTTCACTAGAGCGCTATCAAAGATTACCTTGATAACAGCACCAGTTCCCCATGATGACCAACACAAGAACTAATAAAAACTCTTACTATGAGTTACAGACCTGACATGTTTCGCTTCAGGAGTAGCCTATCTGTTGGCATTATTCCAGTCTGTCACTTAGCATCTTTATGATAAGCATCATGTTAATCTGGAATATTTGAGTAACAAGATCATTTTTCCCCAATAACCCACCAAAAATTCCACCAACGTCATTTTTCTCGCAAGGGTATTTCCCTTCAAAGAAGTGTTTTAAACCAAACCTCTCAAAATAGAGCTATAAAAGGTGAAATTTTAAACTAGTAGGAAGCTGCTCATCTCTGACATCCACGATTTCTGTATATTTAGGCTGTATTTATTTCTGCCATACTGTATGGTTCCACAGAAGCCCTTTCAGAAACAATTTTACTATTGAAGCTGGAAGCCAATGTCAGGAATTCGGTGTTACTGTTTATGCAACTGAAATGCCTGTTGAATAAATGGTCCTCTGAAGTGCTGTTATATTTGTCTATTTCTGTATGCCAACTGGTATTTTCTAAAGTATATACCCTCGTGGTATCTAATCACTGACAGTCAAACACTCCACTTAGGTATGGTTCCAGCAGTGCATAGGAGCCATAAAGAAAACTTAATGAGCTTCCTGGGGTTTGCCTATAATACAGAAACGTGCATGTGGCATATAGCTGCTTGGTGCTAATTCTGAAAGAAAAAAAATTAGAAGGTGTAAAGTCTAAGAAAGGGAAGTCTTGCACCAATGGGAGAGAACTATCAAGTGCTGAATTTATAGCAAACCTTTTTAAAGTGCTAACCTGGAGATTAATGAAAAGATCTGAGACTTCAGAAAATTTCTGCATTTAAATTACTTCTTTTATAAGGAGTATGGCTAACAAAGTTCTTCTTACAGATTTATGACTTACATCCTTTTATCCCCTGTCCCTCTCTACAGTAACTCTGGTTCTTTCCTGTGAATTCCAATATCTTTCTTTTTCACTTATGCAATATTAAATCCTTCCTCCAGATCCTCTAAACTCATCCCACTGCTCTCCCGTCCACAGCCCATCTCCGCGCAAAACCTATTAAGAAAGAAGAACAGCCATGACTGATTCTGAGCCACAAATATCTTGAGTAACTTGTCTAGCACATCAACAAAACAGATCAGCTCAAGCTCCCCTCATTTTTTCCCTTAATTCTCATGGCTGACATAATGTCCACCCTCAAGAGAGCCGCTGAAAACTGTATGCAGGTCAAACCTCTGAGCATTTCATTTTTTTCCTCAAACTGCTCAGTAGTTGGAAGAATTACTCTGGGAGGGAGAAGAAAGGTGTATGCAGAACAAATAAAACCAGATGATTGAGATAAATAAGCCTAAATAAAAGTAGGAAGCCATGAAATCTGGTGATGAGAGTAACTCAGAAGCATGGATGGAGGCCCTTCCTAAACAAAAGATATACTGTATTCCTAACACTCCTGAATGCGTTACTCAGGCTCACATCATCACACCTTTTTGCAGACATTTCTTCCAAAACACCCCACGATTATCGGAGTAGCTCCGTGCTACAACACACACCACAGCCGCTGCAGGATGATGGTGTGAGGAGCCAGCGGACCAAGGGAGAGATGCTGGTGCAGTTGCAGGCTCCGCTGAAGCATGGCCTGATTCCACAACCAAACCCTCAGAAGGATGTATTAGGACCCACCAACTACTGGTAGTGAGCCACAGCGTGCCAGGTACTACAAGGGGAGAAAAGACAGCCTTTTCCCTCAACACCTCAAGGGCCAGCGAGGGGCCACAGGCAGAGCACAGAGAAGCCGAGTGCGCTGGCTGCCCACAGCAGTCGTTCCCTGCTGCGCTCAGGTTAGTTGGGAGATCTTGCTCCTACAGGCTGCTGCGTCTGCAGACGGATGCCAGCTGTTGTTTTCCACCTCTTAGTGCTGCCCTTTTCCAGACAGGCTGCTCCTGTTTCTTCCCTCCCATCTTCATTGCCCTCCCTTCAGCAGAAGGCTCAGAGCTGCGCTGCCAGCTTTACGTAGGGAGACGCGCTCAGAGTGCAGTATTTGTAACACACATGTTCCTCCTAACGCTGTTTCCACCCTCTCTGCTGTGCATACCCCTTTCAGAGAGGCATCACATCCAGCTGAGGACACACACGTTGGACAGCAGCAGTAGCCATGCTGCCTAATTGAGGGAGAGCAGTGCCGACGCAGCAGCCCCGTGGGCTGACCTGCCTTGCAGAACAGCAGTGTAAACCATCGGGCACCGGGTACATCTGAAATGGGGTCACCTCGCCATTTCTAGGCCCGAGGCACATGCTGGGCTTCCTCTCCTCTGCACACAGTGCGTCAAGTCGTGGCTGTGCACTGTCGTCGCACTCTTCGATTGCCATGGGAAGGAAACTCAGGTGTGTATACAAGGACCACTGTTCAATAAACCCCGAGTTGTATTCCTGCTCGCACCCAGCTTTAAAATACCTACTTTGAGGTGTACTGTACATACAATCATTCCTGCAGAAGCATTTAAGGCTCCTCTGTACTTTTTTTGTTGCATTCTTCATTTTCATTTTATAAACAAGAATTTGCTTTCTCACTTTACAAGGTCCTTTTATTTTATTATCTTTCCTCTGTACCCAAAAATGCAATAAGAAGAGCAAAACCACATAAACATGAGACGCTTCATAATAATTTCTTTAAAGCCTATATGTTTTAAGATCAGACAGGGAAGGATATGTATATTTTATGAAGCTTGCAAACATCACATTAGATTCTCTCTGATCAAAATATGTTGTGCTTTATGCTGAGAATATTTGGGGTGGCGCACTTGCTATTATTTCAGATGTACACTCAACCTTTTCCTACTTAAACTGAGATTTAAAGGTACCCAGTTCTCCAGTCCCAGAGGCTTTCTTGCTTTAGTGCAGAATGGGATTAGCTACCTTAAACCGGCTGACCAACCATCCAAGAATTATAACCCTAAATAGCAGTTCTCCACCTAAGACCTGTTTTGATCCACTGGTGGAAAAAAGCTTTGAGATTTGAGACCACTTGGTCACGGTGCAACATCTTCCTTCTATCTAAAGCAAGAGGAGAATAAATAATAATTAAAAAGTAACTTTAGGTAGAGGCAATCATTGGAAGAAAACCAAGTACAACGTATCCTGCAAATTCAAAGTGACGCAAATAGAAACAATATTTTTAGAAGCTCAGAAATATTTGTGAAACTGCTGTAATCAATAACAATTAGAATAAGTTTCTGCTGTTCCAGCAGAATATAAGCATAGCAGTGCTCAGCTCCCTATCAATGCAGAATTACTACTGACTCTATACCAAGAATCCCAAGCTAATTAAGTTAAAAATTTTTGAAAGTAATCCTTTTAAATTACCTTTTTAGTCCCATCCCAAGTAAGCAGCTATAAATTAAAAAATTTGTAGTAACTCCATGAAGCAATACTAAGATTTGTTTACCATCTGCAGCTACTTCTTAAAAGTCTTTAATTTTAGAAAGCTGCTGGTAAGGTTGTGTGTAAGGAAGTGGCAAATACCATTTGATACTGTTAAGATAAAACTGGGGGGGAAGGGGTGCTCCCTGTTGTAGATGATCATTAATTTGGCTTTTGTTCTTGATGTTTTTTTCATCATCAATTTTAATTGCAGAGTCATATTTGTACTCAAAAAGCATATTTAGCCACAGTCTTCCCTAATTTTAAAGCTATCCCTGTTCTCTCAACAACAAACATGGCACCCTATACTTTTCCTATCTGTCTAAGAAAAAGAAAATAGGGAAGAGGAGGACTGTATATGGTGTTTTCCAAATCTGAATCTAAAAATGACTAATAATAGTCACGAAGAAACTGTGAAGACTGCAGAAACACTGACTCTTAAAGACAGATGATATTAGAGTAGAAAGACTGAACAAAAGATAACCAAATAATCCCATTCACCTGCTTACATGAGCAGTCCTACTGCAGAAAGTGGGATTAGTCATACCTGAAAATCTGTGTAACATTTTAAAATGTTGCAATCTGCTTAAAAAATATCACAAGGAACGTTACCATTTTCACACAGACACGCATGAGGAATATTAAGTAAAATCTGAACTTAATCATTCTTAATACAGAGTCTGGAGATGCATCACACACACACATCCCTTCCTCCATTTCTTGACCTTCATTTGCCCTGAAAAACATTCCAGATATGCATAATAATGTCGCTGGTTACGGTAGCGATACCTTTCAGCTCCTTTCACTGCCGAATGTTAAAGATTTGCGGTACCCTGTAAAGACTGAAGTACAGGCATAATTACCTCATTTCTTCCTTGTGTAGACAATCCCTGAATTCTCAGTACCTCTGCGCTTATGACTCACTCCAGAGGTCAGGCTCCTGAAGGAACAACCCAAGGCACATTCAAGCAGAAACTCTGCACAGCGAAAGGAGCAGGCATGTCGCTTCTGGTTCCCCTGCAGGTTCCGAGCCTGGGAAGAGCAGAGAGCCGCATGATGTTTCTTTTCTGAAATAAGTGGTGTGACCGGTTTTGGCCAAGAGGAAATCTCTACTAGGATCCTGTCCCATGTGGATCGCAGAGCCTTCCCATGCCATACCTTAAAGAGTCTGTTTTAAACACCATTTCAGGATCATTTGCTAACCCGATCTTAAAGATACACACGCAGTAGTAATTATGTTTTAAGCCAGTGGAATTGCAGCGATATCCACCACATGTGAGATTAATCAATCTGATACATCTTTCAAAGTTGCTGTGCTCTAATTTCCTTATTTTCACAGAGCAGTCTGCTCAGAAAACAACTTCACACCCCTGTACATGTACCAGTATCTAAAATTGTGCTCAATCACCCTCATTTATACCTCCTTTCAGCTTTCAGAAAGGAGTCCTTTCAAAATGCTAACGAGGCACACAGTTTATATGAATTGTCCTCCCTGCACACACTGGCAGGAGTAAGGTCAGAGTCACCAGCTGGACTCTGCATTCTTGTGACAGACTGTCCTCTCTGGCTCCCCACGCAGCGTGGAGAGGAGCTGACAAGGGGCTTCTTTTCTCTGTCTCTCATTTTCTATTACATTCTTACTCACTGCTCCTGTATGAATGGTCTTGTTCAGTTCAACAGGATTTTTAGGCACGTGTTTCTTTGTTAAGTATTACACTATGATGAGGTAGCAAATCCTTTTTTTCAGGCGGTTCATTGAATGAATACCCTTCAGGGGATGAAAGCAGGTCAGCTATTTCAGTAGGCAGCATCTCCAGATGTAATTCCTCTATGAATTATATACACAGAAATAAACTCGCAGACACTCTTAACCGAACTGGCATCTGTAAAAGAAGAGGCAGCAAACTGAAGCAGCTAATTTTCTGTAGCAATGATCCTACAACATGAGTTGTAGCTGTCTTGTACAGACCAACTTCATTTGTCTCCTGGAAAATGATTTACTTGGGTTTCAGTTGATTTGGTTACTTTTTCATATGTACTGTATTTAAATAATTCAGAGAATGGAAGAAAGAGGAATTGGCAGGATGGTAGAATTATGAACTGAGAAATTGTTCTGTATGATCTGGTCTGGTGGACGGTGTCCCTGCCCATGGCAGGGAGGTTGGAACTAGATGGTCTGTAAGGTCCCTTCCAACCCAAACCATTCTATTCTATTCTGTTCTATGATAAGAACTATAAAAAGTGTCGCATTGCTCTAAATTAATAAAGGTCTCGTCTAATACAGGAAATAGTAAAAATAGAATCTCAAATAAATTAAACATATGCCTTAGTAATCCTTTAACAGACAAAGTAAATTTATTTCAGTTGCCAAATAGGTAAATATAGTGCAGAATAGCTGTATAAACAGAAATATAATTCATAACATTTACTAATAGCTTAAATAGTCATTTTGTCAAACAAGAATAGAGAACTCCTTGGAACTATAATTATGTTATCTGCATATCTTTTTCAGTGCCAAACTGCAGTGCCCACTGATGACAATGGGAGTTTTGTGATCTTAGGTGTTTATCTCGGCTGAAGAGATAGCAGTCTAGTCCTCTGAAAGTAATCACAAAGTTTTCATCAGACTTGAACAGTGATGTATAAGGAGTAATTCTGGAGGATATTGTGTCCTGTGGGCACCTTTTGCTCTTACAGTTTCTCAAATAGTTTATTTTCGGTCTAAGATTATTTGCTACTTTATACCAGCAATATTGCATTTTCTAGTCTGACTGCCTGTTGAAGCCACAGAAGGGTAGAACTGCAGACTTCTACTGCTCCAGTTACCTCCCATCCATATATTCAGGTGTCAGAAGCAATGAAAAACCATTAACACAATTTGTGATTTCTGACTCCTTGTGAAGGCAACAATTCTTTGATCTACGTATGAAAAGGTCTGCCACAAAATTAAGACCAAGTGTAGAGAGGAGACACTGAAACTCAAGGGAGATGGAAACCTTTAACCTACTATTAGCCAGGTTTGGTTTGAGTGCTGAGCAGAAGCCTAACTCAACAGTGTCCTTCTGGATTTAAAGTAATATTTTTAAACAGAAATTATGTTCTGGCATCCATGAATGCCATCCCCAACTTTAAGGGATGGGGACAAGACTAGAAAAGAGTTGAAGGGGGCAAGTAGGGAAGGGAATTAAGCAACCAAGGGTTGTGTACAGTATCTACTGTGAAAGTAAACACATTTTGTAAAGAGTATCGCTGTGTCTATTAACTAGAGGTCCGACAGACAGTAGGCCAGATTTAGGAATGTATTTGTGAGATAGTACCTAGAACATCCTTATGACATCCTTTTTTACTTTGACTGTGATTAGTAAAGCTTCTTTTATTTGTTTCTGTCAGTTTGTGTTAAGTCATCGCTGAAGAAAAAGCAAACAATCTGCTTTATTTGCTTCATAAATATAATTATAAACTTGCCAGAACCAGGTTAGCCACAAATTAACATGACAGCTACATTCACTTTCACATGGATTATTTATGAAGAAACTTCAACAGGGTAAATCCACTGATAGGGCCAGGTGTTGCTGTAGAAGCCCATAGAGTTGCTATAGTGACAGGCCACAAATGTGGTCTAAAAGGTATGATAAATGACGAACACCTTGCAGTTTGCAAGCCAGCAAAAGTTTGGCATTTAAGAAATATTGGTTACATTTGTAAATACATCTTCTCGTATGGGAAAAGGTGGGTATATTGTATCAGGGTTCCCATTAAGCTAATATACTCCCTGAGCTCTCTTAGGCCTATACACTCTGTGCTGCCCTCCATGTCCACGCAGTAACTGAATGCATAACTTTCTCCTTGCAGATACAGATAGTACCTTTTCCTCTCCTCTAAGCGTTAGACTGAACAAATGTCCACAAGATGATTCTCCTCAGTATCTCTGTAGTTTCTAATACACCCAGTGCTACCCAATGTGGTGGCACTGGATTTTAAATATTTAAAATTCATTCACCTTTTTAGATCTCTGAGCTGCCATGGAAACTGGCAGCAGATTTTCCAAATAAATAATACAACATAAATCTATTTCATCCATCAGTCGGCACTTCCAGACTAAACAAGAAAAAACAAACCAACCCCCAAAAAATCCCATACCAAAAAACAAAATTCCAAACCTCTATCCCACGGAAAAGGAGGCCCGGAACTTTTATTAGAGCTGTTAGTAAAACCTGTACAGAGCTGTTTTTACAACGCCAGAAGTTTCGGCATGGGTGTCACATCCATTGATACTTACAAAGACTGAAAGGTTTGGGGTCTTTTTCAACAAACTTGACGAGGCTTAAGCCAAGACATGGGAATCATAAGGCTAAGAAATGAGAAGAAAAATAAAGTGAAAAGCCCTGCACAGTTGCAATAGTGTATTACTGAAAGAAGTAGCTACTATTAGGTGGTGGCAGTGACAAATTGGTACTAACTTTCAGACCAACACATGCAATACTACAGGCCCATACAGAAAGCACGAAGTCATGGTAAACTAGTCGAACAATAAATTGATGCCAAGAAAGCCACATTTTCAAAAAGGTCTGAGCTGCAGTGGTGACACTTGAAGAGTCCATTGCAGTTCTGAGATGTATAATATATTTAAGGCTCAAATTAATCTTTCAAATTCACTTCTGCATTTCTGTTAAGTCACTTGTGTTACCTCCCCACTCACATTTTTAATTTTTACATCTTGTGGTACAAATGCTAAACTTAAGTAGAAATGGTCGCAATTCTCTTCTTTCACCAAGGCTAGAGACTTCTCAACTCGTGCATGCCCATCTATTGCTAGAAAGGGAAAATGAGCAAGCACCAAACATTGCAAATTTCAGGAATCACCTTACCCGATAAAAATAAATTACAGCCTGTTACTTGAGCACATGGTGTGGCCTGGCTATGTGAAAGAAAGCCACCATCAAAGTGACTGTGTTTTAATGTGGAAAAGCAGCACATATGCCATGACTCAAGAATTGCAAGATGCTAGAAGTAAACCTTTCAGAACGGTGAGCTGCCTCTCCCGTAGTACACATGGCTATGCCGCAAGCATGAAATGCAGCTCCTAACTCATCGTGGGTGCTATCTGACCCCCTGACATGGGAAGAAAAGCATTTTCATTCAACCAAAGTCATCTGTGCAGCACTGAAAGCTGCACTGTATTAACGTAGCTGCCTCTCAAGGAGAGAGAGAGGAGGAAAAACCCACTGTCTGAACAGTGAGCAAGAAAGAGATTGGGGTTGTGCCCCCCATAATGCTGCACGTTACACAATTAGCCTTTTAACGATTGCTTCACTGCAGCCTAATTGCGTGCCTGGCTGCATGTAATGGATGGAGTGAAGCACGCGACTCTTCTCTGGGGCTGTCCTTACCGGGTGGCCACCTTCCAGCTCCACCATCACCACAACAGCTATTACTGAACAACTTGCCATCCCCTACTTGTTCCCCACCTCCGCAGTGGTCAGAGCACGCATGTTTCCTTGGCCTCTGACAATGTTCTCTTTTACTAATCATCTCTGCAAAACCCTACAGACCTGGATCGAGGCATGATAATCCCTGCCCTTAAGCAGCGTGAGCCTTACCACCTATTTCTCGCTTGCGTGGCCCAGTTGCTTTTGTGCCTTTCACCTGCCTGCTGCTTTGTCCTCCATGAGCTGGTATCCACCACCTTTGGTGTCATCGACTGCAAGCTGCCTCCTCCCGGGGAGCCAGCAAAGAGAGTTCAACAGAACTCTCAAGATTACGTCTCTGCTGACGTACCAGTTGCGAAAGAGATGTTTGTTAACTGGTGTGGGCTACTGGCTGATGTCATCTTGCAGTATGCCAGTCTGGTCTGGGTCTTGATTTTTACTTACAAATTGGCCATCAGGACCCAAAAGGAAAGAAATATGGTGATATCCCCATCCTAGGCATTGGCCATACACTGGGAGATGTCCAATGAAGTACTTGCACTGTATTAGATGGTGCAAGACTCGGTATATTTTAAAGGCTCATGAAAAAATTAAAAATGGACCACTTTCAGTCTCTCTTCCAACCACCAGAATATTCCCGTTCTCTACTTTCTAAATTCTGTTAATTTTATACGAGGCCTCACATAAAGCTCTCAATGATGACATAAACAGAAAACTGCAGATTCTCTGGTTTTTACTTCTCTATATCAACAGGAAAAAAAAAATACCCAGAACAAAAGAAACTTAACTGCAACAACAGAAAAGGCTACAATTTATGAAGGCTGGAACAGTCTTACAACACTGGTGGCCTTGTAGAGCACTTTGCAAAGGCAAAGCGTGTTAGATGTCTGAATTCAAATGAGCCAACCAAAACCTGTTAAGACCTAAGAAATCTTCTAGACCTCAGCAGAAACTGCCTTGAACACCCAGCATGTGCAGATCTTATGTGGCTGCAGTACTTCAAGTTTCTTTTTGTTGGTGGTGGTGTGGTTTTTTTTTTCCAGACCAAATACAGACATGAAAAAAAATACTTATCATCATAGAGGAAGGGAAATGGATTGTTAATGCCATATGAAAAGGTTATTTACAGAGGCAAAACAAAATGCATTATAGGCAGAAAGCCTAAGTTTTTTGACTTGTTTTACAAAAGTGAATATTCTCCAATCAGATATATTTTAGGTATGCTTACTTTGGTATAAAACAAACAAACCGACCCTTCTTCAATCGAAACACTATATTATTTAAGTTCTTCACAAGATCTTGTGGCTGGTAAAAATTCAGAGGAAGTAGAAGCTGGGTAACTGCAAAAGGTTAATAACAAACATCTTCCCCTCGTATTAAATGAGACATCTAGCACATGACAGGCTTTAGTCTTAAGTATTCTACAATTTAAAGAGAGAACAGCATTTTAAAAAATACACTATCACTCACCTCTAGCTGCATTTTAGAATCAGTTTGGGTTTTTGGTTTGGGTTTTTTTTTTGTTTGTTTTTTGTTTTTTTGGTTTTTTTTTTTAATAAAGATACTAAAATACTCCTCTACTTAAGAAACATTCAGAGGCTTTATTTCAATATTTAATAACAAAAAAGGTAGAACAAAATGTTTTGTTCTGCCTCGTACTGAATAATTTAGCTTTTTATTGATCTTTACAGGCTTATTTTCAATATTTGATTTTAAAATACAACTAGTGCAATTACTTCTGTAACTGCAGAAGACAAGAAGAAATAGGCACAGACGAGTCTTTAAAGGATGCAAATGTAAAATACAGTGTTTGGATAACTTTTGGCAAATGTTCTTTGCCAGGCTCATCCAGTATTCTTACTCTTTTTTTCTAACATGTAATAAAATTTTAATATGGTGGCTTGCAAAAAACAACCCCAAACAGACTACATATAATTTCTATTCTTTTCAGATTCAGAAAAACATTATCCATTGTAAAATCACAGTCCATTTACAGTATCACCACATCATAATTCACATTTTTTTTTAATCATTTCCTTGAATGCCCTATGTGGCAAAATTACAACACCGTACATTGAATAGAACAGCTTGAAGACTTGCAAAGGTATTTGCTATTATGTCAAATGACTTTTCTCCCATTCAGAAATGTCTTAAAACCAGCTTATTTTACCGTGCCCATGGAAAGCACATACATTAGAATTTTAAAAGGAAGGCAGAAGAAAGCCCACAAACAAATCCTTATTTCTTGACTTCTTTACATGTCTTACGCAGAGTAATTCTATCATTTAGCCTTTCCATGATAAAGATTGTGTTTTAGTATACAATAAATTCTCATTGTAATGACAATTCATTCTTGTTCTGCTTGCAGAACAAGAAAGTAGATATAGTAGATAAATTAATCACTGTAAAACATTCACTGAATTCTGCAAGTAGAGCTTTATCACTGAACAATGATATTCCCACAAATGCTCTTATAAATCTTTATTTTTAGGTAGAGTAGCATTACCCACCTTGCATACTGCATTCTTTTCACACCAGGAGCTAAAAAGTAGCAAAACTAAGTACACAGTCTGCAAAGTAATAATTTTGGAATATTACAGGTGATAATTCATAGGGACAGAGCCCAAATCTCTTGTACCAGTTACAGGAACTGTAGGTACCTGGCCTCCGCATGCCACCCTTCCTCCTGCTCTGCAAGTTAGGCGCCTGAAAGGGAGACTCTTGTCTGAAGGTGGAAAAGCAATGACACAACAAATAGTTAATGAGGTTTGTCCTATTTCTGTGAAGATGATTCATACATGAACTGGACTAATAAAGAAACTGGCTGCGGACTCCTTCATGACTATCCCTTCTAAACACGTCCAGTTCCAAGGACGGGAAGAGTTTGCAGACGCGAGTTGTATTCAAAGCCGCATTAGTTCTGGACTCGTATGAATTTTGAACTGATTCCTTAAGGAGATTTCTTTCAAGTGCTTTTATCCTTGGATCCTGGATAAAGTTTAGAAGCATCTAATGTCTTCATTCCAAGACCTCAAAGCCTTGGGAAATCCAACAGCTGATTCGTGATTATCTTTCTTCAGAACAAACAAAAAAAAGTCACCGCAGATATTCTTTGAATAAGCATTTTTTTAAAGCGCAGCAATACTTCAGTGAAGAAATATGATAATTATTCAAATTACTTTTATACAGGAAAGAAAAAAAATATTTATAAAAACGTTGCCAATCAGGACATGAAGATCAAGGAAAAAAAAACACCCCCGTAAATGCAAAAATTTTCTGACAAACAGCAGGAAAGTACTGAAGCAATCCCTTATATATTTGAAATACTTTCTGTATTGTCAAGAGTCAGCTCACACCAAAGAGGCTCGAAAGTGAATCGCGGAGAATATCTGGCTGGGAAATAGTGAAGTAAACTTGGACTATTCAAAGAAAATTCTGAAAGAAAAAAGCCAAATAAGAGGTTCAAAAGAAGCCCAGTGAAAAGTACAATTAAATAAACTAAATAAACTCAAAATGATTCCTCAGACGGCTGCTTTCAGCACACCAGATCATAATTCAGAATCAAGTTATTAGAAAGGAATTGTTCAGATTACTCTTACTCATCACTGTTTGTCCTCACGGCAGAGCTGGCAGTTTGTCCTGAGATATTAGATAAATCTACTAATTACTTTTCAAAGCTAAAGAAGTAAGATGCACTTTGCAAGAATACATTTGTTCTACTAAAATGAAATTACAAGAGAACCTTCATATGTTTAATTTAGATCTCCCCTAAACTGGCTACGAAGTTCTGCCAAGTTTGATAAATGTTTTGGATCCAGAAGCATTACGAGTCTTTGATCCTCTGTCTTAACGGAGGAAAACCCATTTCTTGACAGCTTCACTTAGAGAAATCCTAAAACTACTTATATGTTGTTCCATGTATAGCGTTTCTAAAATTACTGGGAGTTTGTTGAAGCCTATTTATATGGTTCATAATGGGTGAGCACTGTAGTTCAATAAGCACAGAAATTATACAGCGGCGGTCAGAATAAATCTCCAGATATTTATGAACAGACTTTCAGTCTGATAGACATGAAGGATTTTAATCTGTAAGTAGGCAGTCATTGTTTCACAAGTGGGAGCTTGATCCAAGTAGGAGCACGAGCAGTACTTGAGGGAGCACACTGCCTCTGACACTCGTCAAACTTTAGCCGTGCATGTGAAGAGAGGTAAGGTAAGTAATACGCTGCTGCTTCACCAAGTGTAACTCTGAATGAGGAAGAGGCACCCGCAAATGCAACTGGATCAGGAGGTTGGAATGCAGTGCAGGCAGCTATAAATGCTGTATCGCTGCTGAAGTGCATCTAGGAGTAGGCTTACAGAAAGGTAAAAGGAATCTGAACAATGAAAAAGTTGTTTCATACTTAATTAAATATAACTTCGCAGTCACAAAGTTCGTTGTTTATACAGCTGTGTTCTGAACAAAACACACATGTACACATTTTGAGATTGCAATCAACCACGAAAAAAGACCTGAGTTGGACAGACAGAACAATCCGGCTGCTTCCAAATTCACATGGATAGTTCTGAGCCCTTATTATACCACTGTAGATCCAATATGCTAATCTAGTTTACAAGCAGATGCAACATATTTCAGGATCTTGATCTTTGAGGTTTATGCCTATGCTTGTTTACTCATTCCAATGTGAGCAGTTTTGTTGGATTAGGTATAAACTGAGCTCTGTTTCCAGACCTCTGTGGAACCTGGCCAATTGATATCAACCACAAACCCTGGACTTAAAACTCGCACAGATCACACAGGTAAGCCATGAGCGCTTGGGGCTTAGCATTTTTTCTTTCCCTTAAGACCAGGACACTGCTTTCAAAAATAGTGGATCAAACTATACAACCTCATTTATTATCTTTTTAGCCAATAACCATTGTATCAGCTTATGACTTCAGAACTTTAATGATCAGCATCTGATGAGGCCATACGTAGAGAAATCAAGTTGCCAAAATTCAGCAAAAGAGGAAAATCATTAATTGCAGATCTCAAGACATGAATTAATTGACTGATTACTTAAGACAGTGAACACCTGCCTGAGTAATTATTCATATCGTAGCAATAAATGTAACTGTATTCCATGGAATCATCAAGATACATGCGTGGAGCCTTCCTGGGCATTCTCTTCTAGTATATACTTTGGTTAATAGACTCAGACGTTCATCTGAAGCCTGATAAGCTGGCGCTGTATTTTAATTTATGGGAATGATGGTTAAAGGTGATCTGAACAAACAGGTGAGAACTGAAGCAGTAATTAGTGGAACCAAGGAAGTGTGGAATGGTTAGGCATAAATAAAATAAAGTCATTTTCTTGTAGAGGGTGTCAGAAAGGTTCTTAGGGAGAATTTTAAATGAATTGAAATTGTTTTATGAAAATGCAGTATTATTATATGGATTAATGATCCATTAATGTCTGTCATTTATAATCATAATAAAGTTTACTACTTCAAGTTATGTGAAATAATACTGTATTTGATATAGCACCAGGAAGTTGTGGGAACAAACTATTTGTTAACTGTTCATATAAGGTGAGTCACTAAGCTTCATTATTCTGTCAAGTAACAGTCTTCAGGACTCATAGCTCTGCCCCTTCAAATACACAATATTCAACTAAGTTGGTCTACCTTGACTTCAGCAAAGC
>NW_010238210.1:0-867 GCF_000690775.1 Eurypyga helias | reverse complement strand
AATAATGCATGGTAACTGTAAAGCTCTTTCTAACCTTGACACAGACTCTGACTTCAATGAACTCACTTTGATTATCTAGGTTTTCCTGTTCTTAACAGAATCAACCTATAGATCACTGGAGACAATGTTAAAATGAATACTCAGGTCTCTACATTTAAGTAGTTGCATAATCTCATTAGAATGGATATAAATTGTGTTAATTTTTAAATTAAGCTTAAATTGAGACAGTGATGAAATACATACACTTCACACTGGAACAGTTTGGAATGCAATAATGGATGGTCTGAATGTATCCCTCAACTGTGATAAAGCAACTGATTAAAACAGAATTATGTAAATTAAGACAAAATGGGTCTGTAAGTTATTCAGGAACAAGTTTAAGAGAAGCTGTGGAATCCAGCTAAATGTAAAAAAGGGTATCTAAGAAAGACAAGTAAGAGAGAATGATAAAGGCATATTTCCTGGGCTGCAGAGTTAAAAAAAAAAAAAAAAAAAAAAATTTTTTTTCCTAAAAAGCAGAACTCTGGGATCTGTAAAATACCCTGTGTGTTGCAGAGCTGAAGTGAATCTTCCTGGAAGCAGTGTCCTCCATCTTCCACAGAGTGGTTATCTTTATTACATTAATAAAGTGGAATACAGATATTCAATGACATTTTTAAACAAAAAAAGAAAAATATCTTGAAATTCAAAAATAGATTTAAAGAAAATTATTTCAGGTCCTCACATGTTAGGACTGGGGGGGGGGGGGACGGGACCCAATGTCATGGTGTCTATATGGTTCAAATACCAAAAAAAGTTAGGGTTGATGCATGATAATAGTATTTTTAAAGACCTCATGTCAAGTTACCACTTCCCCCCCCCCCCCCC
>NW_010238209.1:6426-11706 GCF_000690775.1 Eurypyga helias | reverse complement strand
CGCGGGGCAATCCTGGGGACAAAGGTGGCCACTGCCACCTTGAGGCCAGCCTGGGCATAGTGTCCCCAAAAACGGGGCCACCTCGGGTGTCGCAGCAGCCGGGGTTCTGCCGGATTAGGGTGTCCCCGTGTTTTTGGGGGGGGGACACACCGGGTGCCCCCACTGCCTGCAGAGCTGTTCCCGGCCCGGGGGGTTTAACTCCCTCGCGAGCATGCGGGTGGGCAAAGACACGTCAGCGCCGCGACGAAGGGACCACGTCAGGGGTGAACGGATGCACCCCGAGACGTGGGGGGGTGCACCCCGAGATGCAGGGGACTGCGGCCTGCTCGGGGGAGCAGAGGAGCAAGGGGCAGCTCGGGGATGCTCAGCCACTGAGGGAGGGTGAGGGGGACCCCCAGGGAGCTGGGCGGGCAGAGCCAGCACGTTGGGAGGGAACCGTGTCACCGCAAGCATCCACCCAGGGCAGCCCCCAGCCCTGCGTGGGACCCCCACAGGACACCGGGCAGCCTCGGGGATTTGCAGGGTCCCCGATTAGTGAGTGGGAGGTGGGGGTGGTGCCTCTGGAGCAGCCAGTGCTCACCCCATCTGGCTTGCCTGGCCCGGCTCAGCACGCCAGCTCCTTGACCCTGCACAGAACCAGGCGTTGCACACGCGCATCCCAGTGTCCCTGAGACTTTATTCTGGATGGGGACAGCAAAGGGCATCACATAAGGCAACAGCACCGTAGCCTCAGGAGAGGCTGCTGTAGAAGTCCTCTGGGAACACCATCCAACCGGGGCTGAGCCCACGGAGCAGGGAGCAACCCACTGAGGCCAAAGGCACCAGGGTGTGTGGGGCTGGGCTGGCCACACATGCCACATCGGCCACCTGGAGAGGCTGAGCCTCGAAGTCCAAAGCACCCAGCAGTCCCCAGTTCCCACATGGCCTCAACATCTCCCCTGTCCCTCCTTGCTGGTGGGGGCCAGCATGATCCTTCCATCGCTTTGGCAGGGGAGGATGGAGACAAATGTCTGTCCCAGTGGCCACAGGAGCTTCCTGAGACTTTCCAACTGAGAAACACCAGTTGCTTGCTGGTGAGGCCAGACAAACTGGGAGCACTGGGAGTAGGTTCAGTCCTGGGTGCTTTCCTGCCCAGTCCTCCTTGGCAGCTCTCTGACCACCCTGGGAGTTCCACAGAGGAGAACACACGTGGGTGCTGGGGCAGGGATAGGTGCTCTAGGTTCTGGGTCCGAGGGCAGGTCTCTGTGGCAGGCTCACCACGCTGCCCTCGCCGAGGTTGCTGTGGACAAGCCGGGGATGGGTCGGGCTAAGCAGCCTGGCCTCCAGCTGGTTCCGCTCTGTGAGGTCTCTGTGCACGGGGGGAGGAGGAGCACGTGCGGGGGGAGCCAACGAGAGGGACTGGGGAGCTCGTACGGCCCCAGGACTCCCATGGAGATCTGGGGACTTGATATCCTCCTGCCCCTGCCCTGCTGCATCCCCACCCCAAGGCTCACCTCTCCTCTCCTGCAGGGTGTGGGGCTCTGCCAGGGACGCCAGGGCCACAGGAGCTGGCCTGCGCAGTGCCCCCCTTTCCGAGCTCCAGGGCCTGGGGGTACCTGAACATCTCCAGGTGGTCCCAGCCACGCTTCTGCAGTGCTTCCACATCCTGTTGCAAGCCGAGGTGGCCCAGGTACCTGCTGGCATCTTGGGACCGCTCGCCCCTGTCGCAGAGCCGCTGGGGAAAGAACAAGGACAGATGCCAGCAGAGTCACACCAGGACCACTAAGCCTCCACCTTCATGTTCTCACCCTGCATGAACCAGGCACATTGCTGCTCCTCCATCTTCCACCGTATCCCATTGCCTGTGCCATGGCAGCTCCACCAGACAGAGCACTGCCACGGGGATGGGGTCCCACATCCACTGGTGGCCCCATGGCCAAAAGCAGGTCCCCTCCCCGAGTTTCCCAAGCCCCTCGGCTGAGGTTCAGAGCCCCGGCGGGGACCACAGCTGTACCTCTCCAGAGCGGCCATGCTGGTGAGCATCCGGTGCAGACCTTGGCACCTCCCGGCAGCGCCGCAGGGGTGGCTCAAGGGCACTGTGGGTCTGGCACACCAGGACATTCTGTCTGTCGCCTCCATGCTCGGGGAACACTCGGTCCAGCTGGCTCAGGCACGTAGCCATGTGCAGCGCCGTCAGCGAGCAGTCGCCCAGCCCTGGTGTGTCTCTTGCCAGGACGGCTGATTTGGGCCTCTTCAGCCGGCCCATGCCAGGGGGGCTGAGCAGGTGCCCATGGGATGGGCCCCCCAGCACGCAGCAGGGCTGGCTGCCCCACTGCTCTTCCTTTGAGGGCGAAGGGACCCGCACCCCAAGGGGGCTCCGATGGCGCTGGCCCCCGGTTGGGCTCTCCGCTTGCTTCTTGTGTGCTTTGTCAGCACCCAGATCCGGTGCCCACGTGTTGGGGACCCCCTCGAAGATGAAGTAGGCTGGGTTGGTGTAGCTGCTGGCTGGCTCTGGGAGGCTGCGTGGCCGGCTCCTGCAAAGCAGGGCAGGAGAGGGCTCAGCATCACCCCACGACCAGGGCTCGTGGCAGGCAGAGTCTGGCTGGGTACCTGAGGCGCTGCAGGGGTGGCTTGGGGCACGTCATGGCATCTGCCACTGGCTCAGCATCCTCCTCCTCAAAGCTGATCCACTCTGCAAAGGCTCAGAAGTTGGACCTCTCCCCACTGGGCACAGCCACGCCGTGCCTGAGTGTGGCCCCAAGCCCCTATGCCCAGGGCGATGGGAGGGGGCTGGTGCCCAGCTGCTTTACCATAGAGCCTCTCGCGGGTGCTGCGCCTGTCCTTGGGGACCCGGACCTTCATCCAGCCACGCATGGAGCCCGTCTCCTCGCCGCGGTGGAAGAGGAAGGTCTCGAACTGCTGGGCCATGCTGCCAATCATCGACCTCATCGCGATGCAGCACTCGCCTGCGGGCACAGTGCACACCTACATTACCCCCCTGGGCAGCTCGGGGGGTAGGTGAGCCCCCATAAGCAGTAGCACCCCGCAGTGGGGTGCGTGTTGGGGTTCCTTCTGCCAAGCTCCAGCTGCAAAACACCCAGCAGGCTGTTACCTGAGCCCTGCGGGGGTTGTGCTTGGCACCCCCATGCCACCATGGTGGCCCCCCCAGCCTCCCACACGCACCATAGGACTCGCAGCTCTCCACACCCTTGATGCTGAGGAGCAGGTGCTGGTCCCCCAGGTACTCCAGGTCTGGGAGGATGGGGTTCAGCTGCACACAGAGAGTGGGGAGCTCGAGGGGGTGTGCACTAGGGTGGGGTGGCTCTGTCCTGGGGGGTGGTGACAGCCCCTGCCACCCCTTGGGGCTCAGGGTAGAGAGCCAGTGGAAGGGATGGGGAAGAAGATACTTAAGGGCTGGGGGGACCAGGGTCTGCCTCCCCCCCCCACCCCCCAGTGCATACCACAGGCAGATGCTTTGCAGACCAGCTCAACTTGAGGAAGCCAGGGATGTCGCAGCTCTGGGAAGTGTTTTCCCCGCTCCGCTGGGCCTCTGCAGGGGAGCGTGGGGGGCACAGCTGTAGATGTGGCCAGGTCCCCACCCACGGCACACCCCTGGCCACCCCAGGGCCCCCTCACCCTCCAGGCAGTAGGAGTGGAACTCGATGTAGCACTTGCTGCGGCTGGTGGTTTTGACGATCACCTCGATGCTCTCCCACTCGATGCAGGCCACGGGTTCGGGGCCCGATCCGGGAGCTGCGGACAGGCACCATCGGGTCAGCGTGTGCTGGCTGAGCCCCCATGGACAGCACTCGCCCCAAACTGGGTGCGAGGGGTGACAGACCCCAACCCTTTACCTTTCTTGGGCACAAACTGTGATGTTACTCCCACTTCGAAGGTGGCGAAGACAGGTGAGTGGTCGCTGGTCACGATGTCATCGGTGCAGCCTGGATGGTGGGAAGGGGCAGCTGGGTGACGGTCCCCGAGCACTGGCCACCCCGGGCTCCCTCCAGCCCTGGGGTCTCACTCACCATAGGAATTACAGACCACATGGGTCTCTGGGTGTGACTTCCACAGGATGCGGTCACACCACGAGGGCACATTGATCCTCACCTAAAAATGGTAAAAGCAGCCAGCTTCAGTGTCCCCTTGGGTCTGGCTCCTCCCAGCCCAGAAAAGCAACCCAGCATCCCAAAAAGTGACCTCCCTCCTGCCTGGATTCCTCTTTGGGGATGGGAGGGAGCAGGCTGGCAGCGGTGTGGGGGCTGAGCATCACCACACAGCCCCCCTGGCACCGTCCGAGCCTGACATCCCCCAGCGATGTCCTGCAGGTCACAGGAGGCTCCAGCAACTCACCCCCGTGGGCTTGAACTTCTGCCACATGTAGCTGTCCCGGGAGCCTCGCTCGTACCGATATGTGGGCGGGAAGGAGATGTCACCCTCACCTGCAAACCAAGACACGGAGGTGGCATAAGGGCCATCGTTCCTGCCTGTCCCCACAGCTGCAAGTAGTCAGAGGAGGCACCATGGGGTGTTACGGTCCCCACTGGGGTCATACGGATGCCCGGCACCCCCAGCCAGCCCTGCAGGGATGGGATCTGACTGTCCCCATGCTTGCACACTCTCGGTACACAGAGCCCAGGAACCTGCCCCATGGAGCTTACACAGTGCACAGCAACATCCCCCAGGCTTTCGGCACCTTGTGCGGGGCTATGCCGGGACAGGACACACCGGAGGTGGCCCAGGGAGAGGGCTGCAGGGACCAGTGCAGGGGCAGGCCTGTCCCGCAGCTTGGCAGGGGGGCCATTCCCTCTGCCCCACACTCACTGAAACGCAGGAACACCTTGCTCTTCTCCCGCTCCAGGTTGAGCTGGTCGACAGCCAGGAGGGCTTCAAACTCCTTCTTGGTTATGTGGGCAAGGATGTCCTGTGCCGGGAGGAAGGCACGGTGAGCCCCAACTCCTCTTGCCCCTGCGGCTGTGCCGATGGTGACGGTGCCTGCGGGGACCCACCTGCACGTCCATGTCCAGGCGGTAGTTGAGGTCCCCGAACCAGAAGAGGTGGGTGAAGCGCAGGGTGAGGTCAAAGGCTCCGAGCCGCTTGTCGCCCAGGACCAGGGAGCGCAGGATGTCACTGTAGTTCTGGTTACGCCTTGAGGAGGGGATGGCAGCATGGTGTGAACCTCACCCGGGATGCCTCATCCGTACCCTGCCCCTGCCAGGTGGGACAACCCCACAGCTTCCCAGGGCTCCTCCAGCCCCCGAGACACCCGCCTGCCTTGGGGCAGCCCTGTCCCCTCAAGTC
>NW_010238209.1:4118-6409 GCF_000690775.1 Eurypyga helias | reverse complement strand
GTGGATCTTCTCGCTGCCGGAGGCCAAGTGGCAGTTGACAAAGCCAAAGGAGGTCCCGTTGAAGAGGAAGGAGACACCCACAGCTCCTTTGTTCCCTGCAGGGATGTACCAGGCACTGAGTTCTGGGGGAGAACTGAGGCCCTGGCATGGCCCCTGGCTGCCCCCTCACTCTGGGGCCTCCCCCCACCCTATCCCCATCCCTACCCAGCGTGTTGGCAATCCCGGTTTTCACGCTGGAGGTGTGGACATGGCTGATGCGCCGCTCATGCTCGGGCTTCACCAGCACCACGATCTTGATGCTCCAGAGGCATTGCAGGGCGACCTGGAGGGGGGGCAGAAGGTGAGCTGCCCTGTTCCCCCCCACATCACCCCACAGCTGAGCACGGTGGGGATGGAGAAGCAGCAAGGAGAGCCAACCCATCCCTGAAAGGTGGCTCCAGGGGAGGGAATTCCCTGCATGAGGTTGACCGGGTCTAGGAGGTTCCCTGGGTGCACTTGGGGTGGGAGAGGACCCTGGGTCTGGGGGTAAGAGCCCTGGGGTGATAGCTGTTGGAAGCCAGCTCCTGAGACTGTCAGGGGATGACTTTAGCCTACTCAGCACCGGGTGCCCCCACAGGCACAGCCAGAGGGGTCCAGACTGCACCCCGCCGTTACCACGCGGTAGTCAATGGCCATCAGGGTCTTCAGAGATGCGCGGAGGAACTCGACCCACTCGCGGTCACCCAGGGAATTCTCCTGGGTGCCGACAACGTAGATGTCATGAGGGATGCAGGCAGTGGTCTCATCCTGCGTGCGCCCCAAGCCCCTCGAGGTCAGCCAGGAGGCGAGGGAGCGGGGTGGTGGCGTGCTGCCTGTGAGCAGGGGACAGCATGTCACTGGGACAGCACAGGGCCAATTCCACCCTCCTTGAGCCCCTCTCCACCCCCAGAACCTGCACATCTCCAGGAGCTGTGGGGATGGGAAGCATCATGCCAGCCCCATGGTCCATCGTGTGCATCCCAGGACGGTGTTGGGATTTATTGGACCACCCAAAACCTGCCCAGTACCCCAGCTCCTCCATTTCCCCTACAGCCACCAGGCAAGTGGATCATGATGAGACAGACAAACCTGAAAGTGGCCTGGCTGGGGTCTTCTCCAGCCTCCTGCTCCCACCGAGGACCAGCTTGGACCTCAGTTTTTTTGGGGCAGCTTCCTCACCTCCCAAAACCCACCCAGGCTCACAACAAGCCATGACAGCGTCCCAGCACAACATGACCTTATCGTGGCCCCTTACCCATGTTCCATGTCCCAACATACACCGAGATGAGATCAGGCTCATCCAGGTTGGAGTGCTGGATCTTCATCAGCTGCAGCAGCTGGCAAAAGGCCTCTCGCTTCTACGGGACAATACGGGTGCTTTAGGGAGCCCAAAGGGTGCTGGCAGCTGGGCTGGGGGTATATCACCCCCAGGAGCTGGCTCACAGGGGTGGTCTGAATGCTGGGACCACTATTTGCTGCATCCTTACATAACGAATCAGTATTTCCCCAGGACAGCCAGTGAGCACGGCCGGTGCCGCTTACCCGCGCGCTGGAGAAGACGAAGTCTCTGCTCTGGCTCCTCTGAGGCTCCCGGTTGTACACCAGCCTCACCTTGCTCTGCTCACTCTGGTACTTGATCAGCTGCAGGACTGAATGTGGGGGCATGAGGGGGGCAATGGTGGTACCCACCTCCCACCACAGGAGCCAGCAGGCAGCGTGGGATGGGGGCTCAGGGTGTGACTGGGACTGCAGCCCATCACCCTTGCATCAGACCTGTGCCAGGGAATCCCCTGGCCCCACAGCACCCCTTCAGCAGCCGCAGGGGATCAGCAGCCCCTTACTTTTGTCCTGCGGGATGGTTTCCTCTGGGGACCCGCTGCCCCTCTTGCTGATGGCCACTGTGCCTGACTCCACATCCACGGTCAGGGCTGCCCGCTGCGACCTGCCCACCTTCACCTGCAGACAGGACACAGGTCCTGGGTTGGACCCGCTCCTGCCCTGCCTGAGCAGCGATGCCAGGGACCCACCATGCCCCCCGCCCTCACCTCAAATCTCTGCACGGCCAGGGGCTTGGCTGTCTGCGGGGGGGCCGCTGCCACGCTGGGCAGTGCCAGGTTGTGCCTCGACACTGTCTCCTGCAGCGACTTCAGCACCTGCCAGAGAGATGGGCGACTGGGCTAACTGGGAGACCTGGGCACCCTGTGCCAGCCCATCCTGCCCAAGGGGCATCCTGGGGCTGTGCCGCTGCCACCAGCTTGCTTTGCTCGAGGGGT
>NW_010238209.1:3619-4098 GCF_000690775.1 Eurypyga helias | reverse complement strand
AGGGTGTTGCTGGAGCAGAGCGAGGTTCCCTGCCCCAGGGCACTGGCAGAGCTGGGCAGTGGCTGCAGACAGCAGAAACTGTGCCTCCCCCTGCATCCAGGCTGGCACAGCAGAGGGGCAGGCACCTTCTTCTCCAGCGACGAGAGGAGATGGTTGACAGTGGATATCTTGTTGAGGAGCAGCTCGAGGTCGGGATCGCTGGTCAGGAGACCCTGAGGGGAAGGACGGACATTTTTGGGGCAACACTGTGGCACTGGATCGGTGGATTCCTTCCTGCAGGTCCAGGTCACTCCCTGAGACATGGGGGACTCTGGGGTGGATGGGAGCAGATGGCAGTGGACCCCTGGGTCCCAGGGGAAACTGCTTCCCCTGCCACTGCATTCTTAACCAGGTGTAGGAACGAGTCCTGGGGCCACGGGGAGCCAGGTCCCCTCTGCTGCCTGTGGGGACGCCAGCCCACACAGCACCTAGGGACCACT
>NW_010238209.1:2395-3599 GCF_000690775.1 Eurypyga helias | reverse complement strand
CCAGCCGCCCCGACCACCTGCCCTGTGGCCCAGCTGCACCACCCCTGCACGACAAGGCACCCATAGGCAGCTGGAGGCTGCGGTGGCGTGGGGAGGGGGAGCAAGGGGAGGTTCACCTGCTCCCTGGCTGTGCTTCGAGGGGACGCAGGGGGGTCAAACACCCTGGCCAGTGTCTCCAAGCCCGCCAGCGTGAAGTCGATCTCACTGCAGAGGAGAGAAGTGGGTGAGAGCTGGTGCCAGCATCTCCTGATGCTCAGCCACCATACAGGAGACAGAGGACGAGGTGGGTGGCCCTGTGGGTGTCCCCCCACTTCCGCCCCGCTGTTCCAGGGTCCTTTGCAGAGCCCGGCAGGCAGTGACGAGTGCGGTGCTGAGGTGCTGCAGCTGCGGATGCCCGTGGCGCAGCGCCTCCAGGTCCAGCTGCAGGTGATGCTTCAGGTACTCGGCCATGAAGCCCATGAAGTCGCTGGCTGGGCTGCAAGGGCAGGTGGGCATCTTTGGAATGATCCCTTTGCCCCAGGTGTGCCACCATGGCAAGGGAGGGGTGGCCATGCCTGCCGCATCACCTCCGCCAGCCTGGGGTGGGCCAGGGTGCATTACCTGCTGTGGACCTGTTCCTGCAGCCTCTGGTGCAGCTGCTGCGAGATGTGGGTCCGGCTGGCTAATGGGGAGCTGCGCCACAAGCCCCCTCCCCCAGCACCGTGCTTGCCATGTGCCCACTGCCTCGGCCCTCCTCCCCATCTGCGGGCAGAGGACAGCCAGCTCAGCCAGACCCCTCCCCGCTCACAGCCTGGCACGACACCCGCCACCCGGTCCCCAGCTCACCCGAGTCCTCCTCGGCCACCTCCCTCGCCCGGTGCACGGGGTAGAGCAGGGGAGTCACCAGCCCGTTGTTGGGCTGCTGGTAGGCGCCGATCAGGTCAGGGAGGGTGCGGAAGCACTTGGCCTGGATGCCTTGGATGGTCTGGGGAGGCAGAGAGGGGGGAGCACCATCATGTCCCCCATCCACAGGCTCTGCGTGCTGAGGCAGCCCTCACACTGGGCTGTGGACCAGTCTGCCATATCGAGCAGGTATGTCCCCAAAATGTGCCCATGGCGAGCTGTAAGTGCCAGCTGAATGCCGGCCCCATGGGTAGATCACCTCGGCCCCTGGCAGGGCAGCAGAGCAAGGACAAGAGTGCAGAGACACCTGCCTCGTGCAGCA
>NW_010238209.1:705-2168 GCF_000690775.1 Eurypyga helias | reverse complement strand
GATCGGGAGCTGCTGATAGCTCACAAAAACTGCCCCTCTGGACATTAGCTAGGCTGTCCTCAACCCTCACAGCCCTTTTCTTGGGCTGTACATTGCAAGGGTCTTCACAAAGTGTCTGACTGTGTGATAGGAGGTTGGAACTGGGTGATATTTAAGGTCCCTTCCAACCCAAACCATTCTATGATTCTATGATTCTATAAGGCTGCTTGGCCAGGCTGGGGCAGGGGACAGTGACAGAAGGAGACGAGCGTTTTGCGGTGGCGTTGGGCGAGCTGGCAGCAGCTGTGGGGCCAGGGGTGGAGGCAGCCTTCCCAGGCGGCCCCATGCCGAAGGGTGACTGCGCGGCACTCGCATCCTGCATCCTGCCGGGCTGGGCCTTGCAGGCAGCTCGTGCAGAAATGCAAACCACACCGCTAGCTCGCAGGGCTGGCATGCTGGGGGGTGGCGGGGGAGGCAAGCACCCAGGCCCCTTTGCACCTGCATCCTGCCCCCCAACCCCAACTCTCCCAGCACAGTGCCCAGCAGCATGAGCCAGGGCAGGGAGCGCACCCCGGCAGCACCCAGCCTCTGGGCACCCACCTGGACAGAGAGCAGTCCCTCCTCATCGGGGAGGATGCGGTAGGTGTGAACATGCCGCTGAAACCTGGGAGAGAGCAGATGAGGGTCCCCCATCGCACCACCCTCCTCCCCCTGCAATACTGGGGGCACATGGCAGCGCAGGGGGCACCTGGCACCCAGCCCTGCTGCAAACGCCCCCACCCCATCTGCAGAGAGAGGAACTGAGTTCTCATTTCTGGAAAGAAAAGCATCACCCTCCACTTTGCATCTGCACCCGTTTGCAGGGGAAGATGTGCAGCATCCCAACAGCACCCTGCCTCGGTGGGCACGGCCACGGCACAGCCACGGTACCTACGGCCCAGTGGCTTCACATGGCAGCAAGGGAGCCCCTGGGACTACAACAGCACGGTTGTACATGCCCTGAGGCCACCGCAGCACCCCCTGCCCCGTGCCCCCGTCCCATCTGGCCGGACCTCCGACTGGGATGCTGGCAGAGCTGGGTCGGCTGCCGGTTGAACCCCCAACGTGCCCTGCACCCCCCCACACGCCCCTCAGCACCATGTGTTTGCAATTTGTCCCACGCACTGGGCCAGGCCAGCCGTCGGAAAGGGGGTGGCATCCAGCCAAAGCCGCCGAGGCACCGCCCCACACGCTCCCCACTGCAGACGTGTCGCTGGGCTGCAGGAAGGGTGCAGGCAGCACGGAAGGGTGCAGGCAACCCCCACAGCAGTGTTCTCTGGGGCTGTAAGCATGGTCCCAGGAGTGGGGATGGCGAGGGGCCCCATGGGCAGCTGGGGATGCAGCCCTGAAAGTGCCGGCATCTGAGATGTTAACAGCGGGTGTCATGGTCCGGATGCGGCCGCATTGGGGGGTGGAGGGGAAGGGGACGGTTGGTTTTACAGGAG
>NW_010238209.1:305-542 GCF_000690775.1 Eurypyga helias | reverse complement strand
GCCCACTCCCAAGGACATGGGGTTCTCCCATGGTTTGACCTGGGGATCACTCAAAAACCCCCCGTACCAGGGAGCTGGCACCCCACCAGCATCCCTGCAGAAGGCTTTTCCGTGAGGTTTTGGCAGTACCTGGTGCAGGGGGAAGGACAGAGGGACCCTGGCAAGGGACGAGAGAGAAGGCATGAGCAGAAATCAGGCAGGGGACTCACAGGAGGCAGAGGGCATATGCGCCCGAGA
>NW_010238209.1:0-216 GCF_000690775.1 Eurypyga helias | reverse complement strand
TGGCGCCCGCGGGCCCCCGCCATCCTCCGAAGCAGCGGGACCCGGGCTGCGCTGTGTCCCAACCCCAGCCCCGCATCAGGGCTCAGCTGGCCCAGGGGGTCAGCTGGGAAAGGAAAAGGTGTGGGGGTGGTGTGGGGACACCAGTCCCCCGGTACCCAAGCGAGCTGCTGGCTGGGGGTCCCAGCGGGTGTCGGGCAGCCACCGAGGTGATGCTCA
>NW_010238208.1:55849-68529 GCF_000690775.1 Eurypyga helias | reverse complement strand
TTAGATGCTCGCTTGCTGGGTCCTGCTGGAGCAGGAGAAACGTTTCCCTTTCCTTTGGGCTGCCTGGGGCTGAGGAAACTCCCCATGGACCCTCTTCCCCGTGCATGCTTCAGTAACTCATTTAACAGTGTACGCGCTGTACGGGAAAACCCCACCGGATTTTAAAATCGGTGCTGAATAGGAACCAAACTTAACCTGGAAACGTTTCTTAGTAGCTTGCGGGTGTCTTTTCCAACTTGCAGCAGGACAGGACGGAGCTCATCCCTCTGCAGCAGGTACAGCCCTACAGGTAGCTGTGCACTGGAGCGGTCCCCTCCGACATGCAGCGTGGGAGCTGCCCGGGCTTCCAGAGGGCCGTGCGTTTCTTGGAGATGGAAGGAATGGGGGACGTTTTGCTGCATGTAACGTATTTACCCTGGAAAACCAGCCTAGTTGGTGCTCTTTAATCTTAGAAAAATTGTTGTGGCATCTTTAGTGATTGCATATTCCTGTTTCAGAAGACAGTTCTTTCCATGTCAGACTGGCTGCTGTCACTGCTTAACCGTGGGTTAGTGCTCACTAGGAGAGAAGAATGCAACCTACTGATTTATGCAATATTCCCTAAATGCTTGGGTTTTCTTTTGGGGCCATCATTCAAGGGGTGAATGATCAGAAATCTGAGATCTGAAAAGGTGACCTGCTGTGTAACGTGTTATAGCTGTGCTACTGTCAGGCAGCTGACTGCTTCAGAAGAAATGATTGTACTGAATCCCGTCATAAAGTCTCATTAAATCAAGAGCTTACTAAAATACACATCTATGGTTTTACCATAAAATCCTACAAAATCTACATAATTATTTTTGAATGATACACTTTTCATATAGATGTGTCAGCTTTAAGCACCGAATTTTTTAAACTTCTCTTTATGTACTATGTATCAGTGTAACTATATTCATCAGATTAAATTTGATTTTTTTTATATCTTAAGAAAATGTAGTACTCAGTTACACGAGGCTGCAGCTAAGATCCTCAGTCTTGCACTCACTATTCACACCTAATTACTTTACGTGAGTCTTTCCGTTGACTTCACTGGGATTTCTCATGGACAAACTAATGCATACTCTAGTGCTTATGAGCTAGGACTCTGGGACCCAGCTGTAATGGTAAAAGATGTTTTAGTCAGTCCAGGCAAACTAGGGAAAGGCTAATCAGATCTAAATACTCTCCCATGACTTACAAACTATCTCCATGGGAGGGTAAACCGCTAAGCACTACTATTTAATTATAATATGGACATCATTAACAAGCTCGTTTTTATATATATACTCATTAGATTGTGTTTTCATTATGAGCACAGAGTATTTGGATTGGAGTGGTTTTGATTCCCAGATTGGTGGATTACCCTGGTGCTGGTGCTGGGGTCAGTGTGGATTTGCAAATAAGTTTCAGAACTACTGTATCCTTTTTGTTTTTTAACCTTTCTGCTTGCAATTGACAGTCTGTTACAGTTTGTGACTACTTCACAGAGGCAAAACTAAGAAGCCCACATATGTATTATATGTCATCTAATATATGCTTTCATATAATTACCTACTCATGGTAAAAGTGAAGCTTCTCAGTTTTGCCATGCCAGTCTTCTGGGAACTTTATGGAAACTCTGATATCTAGATCAGATTTGGAACCAGGAAGTGCAAATGAGTCTTCCCCAAAAGAACAAGTTAATGAAAAGGTCTATTGTCCAAGTGGCAACTGAAGAAAATCATAACATGGAGATTGATGCTGTCATAAAATAAGAATTCCCACTGCTAAAGCGTGCTGTCTGACCACTGGAAACTATGCAGAGTAAGCCATACTGTGGGTGCACTGTTCTGCAGTATCACCATTAACTTTTATATGGCAAGTTTCAGAAATTACTGAAATGGTCATCAGCTTCAGCTCTGCTGGGGTTGGACCTGGTGGACTACAGACGTCCTTTCTGACCTAAAGTATTCTATGATTTAGCAGTTACTAGTTTTACAACAGTGATATCAGGAAGTCTGTATGTGAATTAGATGAACAGATCCTTAGTGTTCCTTATTTCATTAGAGTTGTAGAAAATTAAATTGTACACATAGTCCATATGCTCTGAGCCCTTTAGATAACCGAGTCTGTGTGTAGAAGTCCTACCACCATATTGATACCTCAGAGTAAAATTCAGTGCAGAATTGAAATGCTGATCTTTGCTCTTTCCGATATGCTCTATGTTCTGTTGTGTGTACCCTTCAGGATGAGTGTGCTTATCTGACCTCTGTGCTTGAGCAGGCAAGCTGTTCTTCCCTCATCCCCAAAGCTCTCCTGCTGTCTTCCAGAATGTGGTTGCCCTCCCGTATCCTCTAGCACCTTCAGCCACACTCTGCGTACGGGTGCTTACGTGCAGCGCTGGGTCTGTGGGAATATTTGACTACCAAATATCATTCACCTCCCTCCTAGGAACTGCTCTATAATGCATTTTAGGTCTTCCCTTTACTGTTTCAACATGTAAATTTAGTTCACCAGCACATGTGCTTATTTTAATTTGGGATAGCACTGTTAATCTGTAATACAAATGGGCATTTGTAGCAGTAGTCGCAATAATTAGGTACTGATGGAGTTTCACCTGCAGCCCAGTTGCTGTACAAGGCAGGGGATCTCTCAGTACAGGGAGCACTGGAATATCATTCTAGCTGCTGAGGTAAGGATATGTGCCGGATGAGAAGGGTCGTATGAGAGCATAGGAAACAAAGCTGGAAGACTTTCTGAACCTGTGGTTGTCATCCCATCCCCATCCCTACGCAGGCATGTCTGGAACAAGCAAATTGCCATCCCATGCTAGGATTGTGCCCTTCTGCAGACACAAAACAACAATGTGTGGCCCTAAAACCCCTTCAGGAAGTAGACCTTCCTTGGCATAGGCAAAGGTTTTCTCCCAGTCTTGTGCTAGCCTACACAACTTCTGGTCCTAAGCCTGCTGCTGATTTGCGTTACTCTTACTGGTCTGGACACATTATTTTAGACTGATAAAGGACTGTTTGATGTTTCTAAATTGTCAGTTGTTGTTATTCTGGTGGCTTGCTGTGCTGTTATGGAAGCTGATTGCATTTGGGTTGTCTGTCTCGGGATACACCTCAATTACTAACTTTTAGATAATGCATTCCTGAGATCCATTTGATACTCCTGACAGCATGCATAGCCCAAGTTAGCCTCTAAAAGGAGCTGCAGAATGTAATGAGAGACTACTGCTGCTTTGCAGGACTTACTGCAGTGGTGGGTAGGTTCATGTGCTCTGGTGGACATAGAGCCTGCCATTAGGATGGAGGAGCAGATGAGGAATTGACAACTTAGAGCACTTGCAACCTTGTTAATGATTTAACCATATCAGTGAGACGCAGTTGATCTTAGCGGAGTTTTAGCTGTCCCGTGCTGCTGAGCCTAGTGAAGTCCTCCTTGTGCAACAAGGAGTCACAGAAAATTCAGTGCATCATTTGGTGAAACAGGATGACAACAGAGTGCTCCTTTGTAAGGATGAAGGCAAGATGGTGCTTCTTGCTGATGTGCTAAATATCGTCCTCCTGATTGTGGCCAGCTGCCCCCACACACACCTGCATAGCTAGGGACAGATAATTTACAACCTTGGGCTCTGCAGGAGTCTACAGTTGTTTTTCAGAACTGGAAAATGCCCGTGTCAGCAATCTGGGCCAGAAAGACAGAGAAAGTTATCAGTACTCTGTCCTGACACCCATGCCACACACAGTGATTTTAATGAGTAATGGACTAGTAATGCACATGCTGGCTTTTGGAGAGTGAAGTGCCTTGGACCGTGTTATAACTGATAGTTAACAGGGCTTTACAGTGCCTGCTGTCCTTAACTTTTTAATTTCTGAGGAGATGGGTTTGAGAATGTGGTATTTTGTGGCTTTCATGTAATAGGAGCTCATTGGGTTTCCAAGTAACTCGCTGGGCTTCCTAACTTGGGGTCACAGACTGTGATTTTATTGACCTGTGTAGATTGCTTGCAGTTTCTTTAAATTCAGTAAAAGCTTTTGATTGGATCAGTTTCCTGTTATCTTAAAAAATGGGTAGGTAATGAGTGCTGTAAGAACTTCAGAATGTTTTCCCTTTATGCACTTAACGTTCTTTATAACTTAAAAATGCTGAAGTTAGATTTGCTGGCAGCTTAATGGAAGTGAATGGCTGTCTCTTAACTGTCAAACAAAGCAAGCTGAAGGCAGCCTCTGTAGTGGCAACAACTGCTGCGTCTGGTGCTTTTTTTGCCTTCCCTAACCACCCACGATGAGAAATTATATCGGTTTCAAGAGAGAGGATATTATCTCCAGTTAGTAAAGGGGTTGATGTTCCAGGTAACTGCTGAGAATTTCCCCTACTGTGCATTGTACCGGTTTTGGTGGCAGCTGGATAAGGTGGAGAGGTAGGGTTTTCTGGAGTTAGTGTTTCTGATTTAGTCTTGGAAGGCAACTTGTACTGCAAGATGAGGAAGGAGACCACCCAGAGGAGCATCAGCCATGAGCTGAAACATATTACTACCCTGGTCTTCCAGTTTCTTTTTCAGCATGATCTGCCCAGCAAAGACAGGTACATTTTTAAGGTACCTGAGTAAGAAAGAGGTGGCCTTCTAGGCCAGTGGAAGGGTTTCTCAATTCTGTATGAAAGAAATTTCCCTGAAGTGGGGTGACAGATGGAAGGACACTGACTGCAGCATGAGCCACACAGAACATCTCTTGTACCTCGACATTAAGAGTTATCACAGTGAAGAGAACTAATCCGAGTAACATGCACCATGCAGTGGAGGTCATTGAATATTCAGTAGTGTCTCTGTCCAAAACAGCCATCAATCCCTTATGAGGAGAATTCTATGGAAAGATACTTGAAAGGGTAGGAAGACGCTTGTGTTGTTTGAGTGCTGTCCAACAAAGGAAATAGGTATTTCATTTTTCAGTATTCTTACGCAGTAATTCATAAAAGCTGAAAATCCATAACAGTGCATCTCTGTTGCATAGTTATATGCCTAAGCAAGTCCAGGTAAAATTGATAAGAAAACACCATGGATATATTTAGCTTTTGACTTTCCAGCCTCCAAGGTAAGCCTGGAAAGAACAAGAGTCTATTGCCATCTTGTAGGAGAATCTCCTTCTTTATACCCAGCTTCTTCAAGAGAGCTGCAGATACTGCAAGCGGTCTGCACTAGTGTTTACCTCTGAGTACCCATTGTCTGTCCGTTGTTAGGAGCTTTCTCATGTGTCCAGCAGATCAGTGTGCTGTGCTGACTGCTCCAAGGCTGCTGTGAAAGCCCTGTGTAGGACCCTCTTCTTCCTCTCTCCATGGGTAGAAAAACGGAGCAGTAGAAGCCAGTGGATGTGGTGCTCAGCCTGGTTGAGCTCCATGTATCGCCACACCTCCTCTTGGCATCTTCTGCTTTAGAGGTGTCTGGGGTGTTACACAGTGACTTGGTCTTGGGTCTGCCCAGGGGAGTTAGCTCCTGATGATGTAGTACTAAATACTCCTACTGGAATCAAAATGCTTGGAACGTGTTTTCCAGGTAGCCACAAAAATGTGTGTTTCTAAGTTCCATATTTTGGGAATACATTCTCAGTGTGGTAGAGCAAGGGTTAGCCGGCAATGTGAAGCTGCAAAGGGCTGTGCCAGCATCCTGGCTTAGCCTGCTGGGAAAATGAGGTGCTAAATTCCAGATGTGGTGCAATAAACACCATCCAACTTCAAGAGTGAAGACAGGAGACCTTGCAGGAGACCCAGAAAATAAACAGAGAACCGTGGGAGGACCGTATGCAGAGAAGCTGTGCAACCACAATACAAACTGGTCATGTGAAAATGCAAGCAGCAGTGGACGCACATATGCACCTCAGCCTAGAACAAAGCACACAAGTCCAGACTGTCAGCACTGCAGGAAAGCTTCACAGAACCTTTCAGTGTGGATGAAAGGGTGGCAACAGGCTTGGATCAGTGGTATCTTATCACATACACAGCTTTTGGCTTTAGGAACTTGCTGGGGTTTTCCTCATGGCAAATGCAACTTCATCATGCTTTAATTTTTATTTTAGATTACCTTATATATCAAAACCTGTAAGATGAGGCAACTAAAGCTCTTGTTTGTTAGACATTGCTTTATTTAGAAATAGTATTTTTCAACACTGTTTGTGAGGGTAGGGGTGTGTTCATAATACGGAATTATTTTTTTTAATAAGAATTGGATCTTTTTGGTGGAACTGTAAGCTTATTTTTCCTGGTTTCAGGCTAGTAAAGATATTGAGATTTAAGAATCTAAGTTTTCTGAATCAAAATTAAATACTATTGAACTGTAGAAGTTCATGTTAAGTTTGAATAAAAAGGTCCCCAGAAAACTAGGCACTGTTACTTAATGCTTCTGTGTCTTTAGTACCATTCCCTGCTCTTACTTTTCAAAGGGAATGGTGAACACATGCAAAACTGAAAATCTTCTGCTTTAATATGTTTCAGGATTCGGTAACAGCTAATGAATGATTACTTAGGCAATTTGGTTTATATGGTCTGCTAATCATATGATAGTTACGTACTATATAAGCATTTTCCTACCAGAATTCAAAGACTTAAAATCAGAGCGAGCAAACGGTTTGTTTTTTTCCCCTTACATCTGAGGTCTGTTGGGGACAGCTGTGAGCCTAGTGAATTTGAAATTGCTACCAAATACCAAAAATTTCTTCAAAGGTATAAAATAAGGTGAGTGCCAGTATTCAAGAGGGTTTATTTTGGGATACTTTGCAGAGCTGGTAGGACTGTCCTGAGTCGCTTCTTTACCATGGTTTCCTTTGGCTTCGTGCTCTTAGTGGATGGTTCAGCAACACGTTGTGAAGGTGGTCTGCCATGTTATCCTTGGTTCTGTGTTAACATGCCATTAGGAACAGGTTAAATGGCTTTATTTAGAGATTGCCCCAGTCTCCACAGCTGTTACGAGTCACCAGTTCACATTTATAGTTGCTGTTTCTGGAATATATTCCCTTCTCTTGTCTTAATTCTCCAAGATTTTCTGAAGCAAGTGTCTCTCAGACTACAAGAATCACTAACTTCTGAAAAAATGCAGTGTAGTGTTAAGCAGAATAATGAAAAATATTTGTGTCCTCCTCAAACCTATTTATGCTGACAGGTTGACTAAAACAAGTTCCTTTTCTTGCTTTAAAAATAATTGACTGTAAAAGTTGATACATTTTATATGTTACCTATGAACTTCAACTAACAATACTTACAAACACTATGCAGGGTCTCCTAACTGCTACTTTATTACGTAGATCTTCTTTCTTGCAGGTGTAGGTATTATTCCATGCCAGTGTATCTGCATGTTTGTATGTGATGGGAAGGGAGCAATGCAGCTGGATGGCTGACATGGTTACAGTGTATGTTTTTGTGTAACGAAAGAGCTCACCTCCTTCTCTCCTTTATTGCAGTTTTACATCATTGAATGTTTCTCTATTTCTTGAAGATGAAGGAAATGACTGCATGTTTCTTCCTGCTATTTGGATATACTCTGCTTTCCACTGTCTCTGTCATGGCAAAAGACCTTCCTGGAGGACATTTCACCCGAAGACGACATGTTAACTCACAATCTCTGCTAGGTGAGTTACAAAAAAAAACCCCAAAACCCCAAACACCACCACCAAAGCCATCTCAAATACAAATGGTAAAGGCATGAACAGCAGGCCAAACCTTGGCTGAGTTAGTTTATGATGAAAAGGAGATGGCCATTTACGAGTAGGAATATGAGAGTTTGTTGACCAGTTAGCAGCTGTTGAAAGAAGGTGTTTACTTTTGGGGTACTTAATCTACTTTGTGTAAGTGGTATTTATTTACTACAGTGGTAAATATTTACTACAGGATTGTTGTCTTGGAAAAAAGACCTTGTTTTCACTGTTTAGAGGAAATTGGTTCACGGAGGTTTTGTTAAAGCTGTCTTTTAACCATACCAGCAAGTTTTAGCTGTCTATATGTATGTGCTGTGCATAAGGATAATTGAGTGGAAATCAGTGGCTATTGAAATCACAGAATAATAGAATGGTTTGGGTTGGAAGGGACATTAAAGATCGTCTAGTTCCAACCCCCCTGCCATGGGCAGGGACACCTTCCACTAGACCAGGTTGTTCAGAGCCTCATCCGGCCTGGCCTTGGACACTTCCAGGGATGGGGAATCCACAGCTTCTCTGGGCAACCTGTTCCAGTGCCTCACCACCTTCTCTGGGAAGAATTTCTTCCTGTTATCTAATCTAAACCTTCCCACTTCCAATTTAAACCCATTCCCCCTTGTCCTGTCACTACAGGCCCTTGTAAAAAGTCCCCTCCCAGCTTCCTTGTAGCCCCATCAGGTACTGGAAGGTGCTATAAGGTCTCCCCGGAGCCTTCTCTTTTCCAGGCTGAAGAAGCCCAACTCTCTCAGACTGTCTTCACAGGAGAGAAACGAGACCTGTGATTACATACTTGATGTTAATCCCTTCATTTTGTCAATTTAATTTTATTTATAAAGAGTAGCTCTTTTGCCAGAAATTTGAGGACAGGATCTGCCAGTTTTAGCTTGTGGCTGTCATATTTTAAAACATAAGGTTCATGTCTCTCTTGTTGATCATTACTTGTGCGTCATCAGGCAGTTTGCTGGTCAGCTTTTGCATCTGCTGACAATTTGTGACTTAGAATAATTTTCTTTTGCTCATTGTTTAAAGTAATTGTCAGATGATAAAAACATCTCATGGATGGGGCTTTGGACATGGTCCATCATTATGGTTTCATGATACACATCAGTAATAGATCTAATCAGATCTCTGTCTCCAGCCACTGGGAGATGTTAAGTGGCCTGCCTTCCTGTAGAGGTTACCTGACCTAAGTGAATATTAGGAATATGAAATGTGCTGCAGAAGATAGATTGGGAATTAAAAAGAAGAAAGCAAGCCAGAACATGGGTTAATATCTGACAAAGGGGAGCATCACATTTTATCCATGAAACTCTTCTCCAAACAAAATCTAATCCTCTAAATATAAAATTCTGTAAAGCCCCATTTACCACCTGTCCTTTGCTAACTTAAAAATACTTTTTTTTTCAATTCCTGTAAGCAAATCTAAGCCAAATGACAACAGAATTCCCTTTCTTATTCATCTTTCTCAAAACTAATACATACAGTATTGAGACATTTAGGGTTCTGCAACTGAAGGCTGAACACCACAGCTTTGGAGATAAAATCCATCAAAAAGCATGCATATGGAAGAGCAAAGAGAAATAGCCACGTGCACAACTTACTCAACAAGACTCTCTCAAACTTCCTAAAATCCTAAATTCTAAAATGTGATTAAATAGCAGTCTCTCCTGAATATTTTATGGTCTCCAGCAAATACCCTAATTGAGCTTATTACTTTAAGAAATAAACTACCTGTCTCTCCAGAAGATGAATACAATAGGAAGGTGTTACATGGAGAAACTAAAAGGTGTCACATTTCTCAGCTTGCCTTTTTTCCCCTATGACTTTTTAAATTGCTTTTATAGCCCCTTTTCATGTTTTAAATAGTGGAAAATATAAGAAAATAATTAACACTATATAAATCAAAATCTATAGATTAAATTATTTCTTTCTTCTTTCAAAAGCCAAGTGATTTGTGGTCTCTGCATTTGGAAATTTCTGGATCCCTGTTCAGTTTGGCGTGTGCAGGATGCAAACAGTTCTGGCAGCTCTGGCTGAAAGAGCCTTTTCCAGACATTAAATGATGCAAGAAACTTGGGACATTCTGTGGTCCAGCCCATAAAAGTACGTGGCAGTTTGGAGTTAGACTCTTGGGCCTTTGCATTCTGTTACAGTGAATTAGGTCACCTGCTTCAGATTCAGCAGTGCGTATAAACAGTGGCATGGTTAAAACGTGTCTCTCTGTAAAGAACAGAATGTGTAAAATGCATGCCACTCTCTGGAAAGCTGTAATGTTCCTTAAATGACATGAGAAAGAACAGGGCCAAACCATGATCTCAGTGACATCAGGTCTGTTGACTTAATAAAATCACTCCAGACTTATATCAATTTCGCGGGGATTAGAAGCTGTCCCTTTCCATATAATATGTATATTATAAGTAGTGGTGGCGACTGCAATTGCTGCTGTTCTGGAAAGACACGCTTGGCAGGCAAAAGCGAGCGCAATAGCTGCAAAGAACCAGCAGATACCTGGAAAACTAATAAAAGTTCAGGTTGTTTTTTTTCCTTTTGGTAGGAGTCTCTTGTGGTTTTAGGCCTAAAATGAAGGATTATGGTATATAAATATTAGTATAATTAAAATAACTTTATTCCTTTTTTCTTCATTTTACCAATTTTAAAAACAAAAGTGTACCACTGCGATAACTATTTACTAGTTATATATGTGGCTAATTTTCTGTAGCTAATAATTTCCATTAAAAATCTGAAATCTTTTGTGCCATGGTCAGTTGGACTTAAAGTTTTGGAACTCTCTCTGAAGCCCTTGAAAGTCAAACTGCTTTAAATAGGTTTGGCTTTTTAGGCTTTTCTTTCTTTAAACACTGAATCAAACTTAAAAATATTTAAAACTTGTAAGCTATGCCTATTTAATTAAATTTGTTAACATTGTCCTAAATCTTGCAGCATATTAGTTGTAGAACGTGTGTAACTGTTTTTAGGGAGAGAAAATACACGTATGTGTCTTGTTACAACAGAATTTCTATTTGATTGCTGGAAAATACTGGTTTAATGTAGGGTTGTTTATGTTTTAAAGGATTGTTTCTGTAGTCTTGCAAAACCCTGTGAAATAGCAGAAAGAAACAGGATGGTTCATTTCTCTTTCCTGTAGAAGAGGGCAGTCACCTCTCCCCTTAAGTGACATAGGAACTAAAATTTTGCTTCTCTTTCAACTCATTAGTAATTTGATCCAGTGTGTTAGATCTTTGGTCTGATCCTGATTTCTTTAAGGAAATTAATATTTTGTTTTAGAATCTTCTCTTTTAAAGGCTTTATCAGAGCTCTGAAGAGTTTTTACTTAGCTCTCTGACAAAGTCATTGTTCTTGCTGAGCACAGCTGCTTTGTTAGATTACACACAGCGAATTGAAACCACAGTTTTCCAGCTTAGCATTAGGTTTTGGATACAAAAGAAAAGCAATAATGGAAATATACTTAGCTACGTTGTTTTAAAGATAAAATTATGTCTGTTGCCTTAGCTAATTCCATTCAGATATAGCTGAAATGGACTTCTGCCCCTAACGGGACTAATGAAGAGCCATGTCAGTTGTCCAGAGTGGTGATTCCCATACTGTGATTTCAAGGCCATGGTCAGAGGTCCACAGCACCTTTAAGCCAGTTCTGTGCTCATAAGCAATCCCCAGTCCTTGCAAGACGCAGCTTTTTTTGGTGTTTGATCACGTGGGTATTTTTTGGTGGAGGGGATTTGGATAGTACACCCTACCGCATCTTAATCGTTTATTATGAAACAAAGCAAAGCAAAATGTCAACATTGTGGACAAAACCAAGATTCTGTGTTTGGTTTCTTGGTGAACTCTGTTCTTGTAAACTGGGCATATATTTCATGCCACACATTTCTTTGGAGAGCTCTGAAGTGGATGGGAATGACTGAATAAGCTGTAGGATAATCTTCAGTGCAATAACATTCCTTCTGTTCCTTAGGAATATAAAACATCTACCTACCTGGTTTTGAAAATAACTGTTTATGTGAGGAGAAAAGCTCATTTAGGGGGCATTCCTTTAGATACTACATGATACCAGAAAAAAGAAACTACAGGAGATTAACTGATATTGCACAAAATTGAAACAGAGGGGGAAAGGGAGGCCAAGAAGGAAATGTACTTGGCTCTTGTTCAGTAGCAACTGCTGCTAAACACAAATGTCCCTGTCTGTGTTAAATTATATTTTGCAACAAAATATATAATGATTTATCTCTTGGTTGTATATATATGAATCCTCTAATAATATGAGAGGAAGTAATATGAAGTACACAGAGTGCTCACTAAATTTATGAGTCACTTGCTACAGTCAGTTAAAATAATTGCAAACACTATTACATCCATCCTAGTTCTTAAGCTTGTGTGTCTGCATCTTGAAGGCTCAAGAACTTTATCAGGTTCACTATTCTGAGTTAAATTGGTCTTGTCCAGCCTGGAGAAGAGAAGGCTCCGGGGCAGACCTTATAGCACCGTCCAGTACCTGAAGGGGCTACAAGGAAGCTGGGGGGGACTTTTAACAAGGGCCTGTAGTAACAGGACAAGGAGTAATGGGTTTAAATTCAAAGTGGGGAGGTTTAGATTGGATATCAGGAAGAAGTTCTTCACAGAGAGGGTAGTGAGGCACTGGAACAGGTTGCCCAGAGAAGCTGTGGCTGGCCCATCCCTGCAAGTGTCCAAGGCCAGGCTGGATGAGGCTTTGAGCAACCTGGTCTAGTAGAAGGTGTCCCTGCCCATGGCAGGGGGGGTAGAACTAGGTGGTCTTTAAGGTCCCTTCCAACCCAAACCATTCTATGATTCTATGAAATTTTAGCCACAAATCAGAGGGGAAAATATGTGCAAAAAGTGAGTCACATCTGTGATGCTTCTGTGGAGTGCAGGTAATATTTCTGTTTAGGTTTGGTTGATCTCATTGTAACATTTATACCCTAAGACCTGGCCAGAGATCTCTAAATCCTGTGAATCTGGACT
>NW_010238208.1:0-55818 GCF_000690775.1 Eurypyga helias | reverse complement strand
TGCTGAACCAACATGGGATGGTAACTGATGTAAGAAACTCATTCAAACCTTCAACATATGTGTCTATGTGTTATTTCTTTACATAAGTGCAACATTGTCAAGTGTTTTTGTCCTCAGAGATGTAAAGTAGACTTGCAACTGAAGTCTGCATTGCAGTTGAAGCCAGAATTGTGTCATGATAACTACATCACATGTCTGACGTACTATGCTGATAAAATACTTGGGGAGATCAAAATGATTCCAGGCAGCAGATAAAGGTTGAAAGAGATTGCAAATTATATCTTTTGAATTATCACATATTTAGTTAAAATATACACAAAATCCTTTTCTAATTAAAAGGTAACCACACTTTTATAAGGATAGAAAGTAATAAATATGTATCGATTTAGATTCTCTCTTATCAAACCATAAAATTGCCATATAAATATAGATGCGTTACATTTGGAAAGACAGAGAGAAAAGTATTTTAGAGTCTGGTAAATCACCACTTTCTTCCTTCTGAGGTGTGTAGGTACCTCTTACACACATGGTGCCTCAGGGCAGTATTAGCAGTTGTGTGCTTTGCTTCCCACTAGTGATTGTCTCAATACCTGAGAGGTCTTCTGTGGAGTTTATGTCAAATCTTTAAACTTCAGCTTTCATCTTAATCTCTGAGCTGTCAGCCTCTCCCCTGCAATAGCTGTTCTCATTATCTAGCTGATTGGAGTGTAGAACAGTAGCAGGAAGGTTTCAATAAAATTCATAGAATCATAGAAGCGTTTATGTTGGAAAAGACCTCTAAGATCATCGAGTCCAACCTTTAACCTAACACTGCCAAGTCCACCACTAAACTGTGTCCCTAAGCACCGCATCTACACTCCTCTTCAATACCTCCAGGGATGGTGACTCAACCACTTCCCTGGGGAGCCCCATCCAATGCCTGACAACCCTTTCAGTGAAGAAATTTTCCCTAATATCCCATCTAAACCTCCCCTGGCACATCTTGACGCCGTTTCCTCTCATCCTATCGCTTGTTACTTGGGAGAAGAGACCAACACCCACCTGACTACAACATCCTTTCAGGAAGTTGTAGAGAGCGATAAGGTTTCCCCTGAGCCTCCTCTTCTCCGGGCTGAACACCCCCAGCTTCCTAAGCTGTTCCTCACAGGACTTGTGCTCCAGATCCTTCCCCGGCTCCGTTGCCCTTCTCTGGACACGCTCCAGTCCCTCAATGTCTTTTCTTGCAGTGAGGGGCCCAACACTGAACACAGGATTCGAGGTGCGGCCTCACCAGTGCCCAGTACGGGGGGACAATCTCTTCCCTAGTCCTGCTGGCCACACTGTTCCTGATGCAGGCCAGGATGCTGTTTGCCATCTTGTCCACCTGTGCACACTGCTGACTTATGTTCAGCCGGCTGTAGACCAACACCCCCAGGTCCTTTTCCACTGGACAGCTTTCCAGCCACTCATCCCCAGGTCTGCAGCATTACATAGGGTTGATGTGACCCAAGTGCAGGACCCAGCACTTGGCCTTTTTGAACCTCATACAGTTGGCCTCAGCCCATCAATCCAGCCTGTCCAGGTCCCTCTGAAGATCCTTCCTACCGTCAGGAACATCAACACTCCTGCCCAGCTTGGTGTCATCTGCAAACTTACTGAGGGTGCACTCGATCCCCTCATCCTGATCACTGATAAAGATATTAAACAGACCTGGCCCCAATACTGAGCTACTTGTCACTGGGACCACTGCTGACTACTTGCTCAGACCACCCCACTCTTTCAGGTTTTCAAGTTTTGTTCTCAGTGAGAGACCCTCTCTCTATGGCTCTGAGGCTTGGTACCTGACTCATGCTGAGGCTGTGCCTCCCCCAACCCCTAACAGGGGTCCTGGAATCCAAGAAGATGAGATCTGAGTAGCAATCGTAACCTTGCCTGGCCAGTTGTTCCCTGCAGAAGCCATTGTCCCTTAAGCAGGCCCAACTAATGAGCCATGAGGGCTAGTTGAGACCTTGACAGGCCCCAGGGATTTGTGACCTGTTCTAAGCACACTCATCTGTAGCCAGCTATCATGGAGATCAGAAAGTTTGGATTTTGGTCTGTGTTGGCGATTTTTAACCACATAACGACATTATGCTTGCCAATTAGTGAAAATTAGAAAATTAGTGTTCCTTACTAATTCTGAAGTCATGTATCAAAACAGCAGTCACTTTTCAGCCCCTTAAAGAGCAATTCAGTAATTAGTGTTATGGAATATCTTTCTCTTTCTAGCAGAACAAGAAATTTTCTGCTTCTGCATTATTCCTTTAATGTGGAAGTATTTCCCCTAGTAAACCCTATTCCCTCCTTCCTCTTTTCCCTCTTACCTTTGCTTTGTTTCCTTATTCTTTTATTTTTCCCCCTTTATTTCCCTTTCCCTCTTTTCCTTTTCCTTCTTTTATTTTAAAGTGATTTGTAAGTTTTCCACAAGAAGGAAAGAATATCTGCTGCTACAGAAGAAAATGTCATGTACTAAATCGCAAATGCTCACTGTATTTCTGAAATTGTTTGTTACAACCCCCACAAATTACTGTGAAATACCATTTCTGTTTGAAAAAGAGTTTGCCTTGACAATAATTCACCGAGTAAGATTACAAACTCTTTTTATGTGTGTATTCTCAAAGAGCTCAAAGCCTCCTCTGTATATTTCGTTGTAAAGGAAGATCAGGCCAAAAGAAAGAACACTGAATGTTCAGAAGTGTAGTGTTTTGGGCTTCGTTGTGAGTACTTTAGCTTAATAATTAAAAAAGCGTGTATGTGCAGAATTAACCTGAAAATCCTGGGAACAGCATTTGCATAACCTAAGGAATATCTGTTTTATAGGCCTGAGTGGGTAATCAGACACTACTGTGAGTGAAGACAAGATGCTTTTAAATTGCTTTGGAAGCTAGAAGAGACCGTTTACTTAAGTATTGAAGTGGTAGAACTACTGGTTTGCCAGTGGGCATGATGTCCCATATATTTTTGGGGGCAAGGGAAAATAGTATATGGCACTATCCCATGGTGCTGTTTCTGAAACTGTCCTGGAAAAGAGTCTATTACTTAGACTGTTACCGACGGATAGAAATATGTGGTTTCAGGTCAGCTGATCAGTGAGTAATGTTGAGGTTGCTAGCAGCTTTCCCCGTAAACAAAGACATGGGTGGCTTTAAAAAAAGTACGGATAGAGCTTTTAAAATGTTAAGCTGATGTCCTGAAAGGAAACAGCTCATTAAGGTCGTGTTTTTTCACTAAATTTTCTACACTACTACTACTAATGGCTATTTATTTTTTCTCTCTGTTCCTTCTCTAATAACTTTTGTGTCCCTCCAACAGTGCCCCAGGTAGCTCGGGCAAGACAGGACTTGTAGTTCTTCAAGGAGAAAGATGCAAAGATCATCTTCTTCCATGCAACCACCTTTTTTTTCTTGTTGGTTGTGAATTGTTGTTTTACATGCGTTTAGGACAAGAGAGTCACAGGCAGAATAAATGCCTCCAGGCTGTCTGTGGGAACTGGTTTCAAAGTACCATGAACTGAGTGTACTACAGGGCTTCTCCATCATGGCACAGCAGATAAATTCCTCTGCTCTCGTGGGTGTGTGCTGTGCTCAGCTGAGAGCACGTAACCTTTGTTTCTATTAGTAAGTGGTGGGTAGATGTCAATGAGGGGACTAGCAGGGAGATGCCAGGATGCTTCTCATTCCTCTGGCCAGGTGTTCCTCTGTCTTCAAGGGAAAGCAACCCACTCCCTGATCCTCCTGTCTGTGAAAGAAAGTTTGACTCCGTCAGGAAACCCGAAAGTTTCCATCTAGGAACAGCTGAGATATGCAGAAAGAACTAAGAAACCTGAGACTATTCCTGCACCACTTTGGCTTCACACCGGAGACAGCACCAGTATCAGTAAAGAAATGGAGAAATACTGGGAGTCTGTTTTGAGACTCTGGAATTAGAAATACTTTATATGAGTAATGACCTTGATATTTTGGAAAGGATGACAGGGAAGGAATAGGAATAGTGAGGTAAAATGAGAACAAGGACCCTCCTGCAGTGGCTGATAACAGAGCATTTGCGTGTAGAAGGAAATGGAAATGTGTGGACAAGAGCCTACTGCTGCACAGTTCTCCCAGAAATCTTGGAAGTTCAGAAAAGATTTTGTCAGCGGCAGTAAAGAATTGTGTGGAGGCTGTGTTGCATTTAGAGTGTTCCCAGATGAAGAAATTTGTAAGGAGGAATGAGTGAGCTGCCAAACTCATAATGAATCTTTGGGTTAGGGCCAAAGGCTGTGAGTCTGGGGGAAGGCTCAGTGTAAGGATGGGGCCAGGAAGTACAGACATAGGTCTGGGTCTCAGGTTCTGACCCAAAGCCCGTAAGAGGTGCAGCCACCTGCAAAACCGAGTGCAGCAGGTATGTGTGCCAGGAAAGGGGTACTGGGCATTTTTTTAACATTTCCTTCAGGAGCAAGGTATGATTATATCTGAAAGGCACCACACCATCCTTTGCCCTTCTTTGAATTAAAATGAGGAAGAAGAAAGGAGTGGAAGCTAACTTGCATAAAATGTCTCACTAGAGCCAAGAAGTGCTTGGAATTACTGCTATTCTTCATTTACTCTTGGCAGCAACCACAAAATGTGTTTTCCAAACAGGAACAGCGTTATATTAACTGCTATGCACATCATACTTCATCTTTGCAAATGAAGCGATTGCAATTTCCTAGAAGGTGCATGTAGGTAATACATAGATAACTCTTTCTTTCCATCAGAGCATTTTGTCCTTGGTATATTTATGAATTAATTGCAAATTTAAGTGTTCTTTATTTGCATGATTGTATGGCAAGAAAATTAAGCCTTCTTCATGAACTGAGAAATCTTGTGGATACCTGAGAACCTGTCAAACCTAATCTTTCTGGCTGGATACTTAGCTAGGTAAAACCAGATTTCTGAACTTCAAGAACAAATATTTGACACCCAGCGAGTTCATACATTTTGAGACAAATTTGGTAGGAGTTACACCAAGATTTTAAAGAAAGAAGTTGTAAAGAAAAGGGAGGCAAGTAAGGTTGAGGGCTAGAGGGGAAAAAAATGGCAAAGAAATAAGAGCCATTTAAGAAGTTCTATAATGTTCTAGCTGGGACAATGGTTTTCTCCTCTTTTATTTAATTCTTAGTGAAGACTTTTATTCTGTTACTCAAAGATAAAATCTAAAAATAAACCTGGTGTTATTGCTGGCAGTGTCACAGGGCATGTAATCTTTTGTATATACATTACTATGGAGTGAGCTAAGAGACAATAATATATTAAGTCTTAAAATTGCCATTAATGCATTACCTGTTCAGACATTAATTTTTCTATGACCGAATTTTTTCTTAAGTGATCTCATCCTTCCTTTTTGCTTCAATTGTCTTGATAACAAAAATCTTCATAGAACTAATATTTGCTTGTTACAACTTCTTCAGTGTCCTAACTTTACTGTTGTCTTTACCAAATTGAGCTAACTTCCTTTTGCTTTGCATACAGACATAACCTTCTTTAATATTTATCCATTCTCATGTGTTAGGATAAAGACCTACATAACCAAATAAGTAATACCTAGATTAAAAATAAGTATTAAGGAATGGTAAAGATGTAGGACAACAATAGAAAATAAATAACTAATTTTTAAACTATCAGTCTTCTCAAGAGAGCTTGCAAAAACTTTTGAAAAATCACCATCTAAAACTTGGGTCTGTTGAATGTGTTCAGTTTGAATATCCCAAAATGGAAACGTTTGAGGAAGTTGAACAGTGACATGGGACGTTCTTGGGCAAAGGGACTCCACCATTATTGTTGTCGTTAAATTGCTGGATCTCTCCCTGGCCCATAGTGATTAGCACTTCCTAGGCGATCCCCGTTTGTGGTTCAGAGGCTGCAGGGGCACAGGGATTATTCCCAGTAGGCAGTTTGCATACAGCCACGCTGTTTTAGTGGGAAGGTTAGTTTAATACTGTGGATGCAGGCTAGCTGGCCTCTGAGCTTAGCTTGTATCTTACACTATTCTCTGTCACTGAGACCAGCCGTATAAACTGGGCTGCTTCTGTAGTACTGAATGCGCTGAGCTTACAGGGTGGTTGTGTCCACACTGCTTATTAAGATGGGTCCCTGGCTTATGCTACTTCCCATACTATGCTCGAGGATTGTTTGAGAAAATGTTAATTGTCTTGGGCCAAACAATACCAGGAACTGTTCTAATGATTTCACAGCCTAGAAGAGTCAATTCCAATGCCCAGGAAAACTCCCTGGCACTGCTTTAGTGATGTTAAGGCAATACAGCATTAGTTAGAAATAAGCTGCGAGGGTACAAGCAGAGTCTCAGACAGAGACCCTGGGTGGGTGATCAAAGTCCAAGTAGTGTGAGCTTTATCAAAGCCAAAGTAGGGGTTCAGAACTGAGCCTAGTATGCTTTGAGAAAGGAGCAGAATGAAACCTGCAGGCATCAGAGAAAATAATTTAATAGAATTTTCAGCTTTAGAGGAAATGAAGATGCTCAATGTGAAATACTCTTTTAAGCTGTCTTATGTACTGGTAATTGGATTCCAGCTGGATTTTTCCAGGGAGAACTGAAATTTCCTTGCATTGTTAATTTTGTGAAGGTGGCATCCCCATAACTGTCATTTACAGGCAGACTGAATATTGAGTGGAGGAGGAGAACGTATTTACTGTTGACTTGACCTTCCGTTGCCTTGTCTGTCCTTGTCTTGCCCTCCCTGTCTGTGCCTTGCCTTTGGATAATGCAACTCATACTGAATGGATTTTTAACTTTTGTGTTGGCAGTACAAAACCTCTGCTGACTTAGAAGCAGGTTTATGGATGAGTAGCTCTTTTCAATGAATGTGTCACTTTTCATAGGAAGAGTGGGGGGGAATTACTTTTGTGTACGAGGATGTTTGCCAAAGTTGTGAGAAAGTTCCCTGTTTAACAGGAGGGCTAGTAAGAGGAAGAAGTTATGTTTTACAGGGGTAGTGCAAAAGCATGCAACTGCTGAAAAGGTATCACTGAAAGTTTATCTGAGGAGATGAGTGTTCAGATCTGTTAGTCATTACTGATCACCACTCCTCAAAATACCACCCTGATGGAGTTTTCCTTAGTAAAAGTAATATTTTATTTTTCATGGACCCCATCAACTAAATCAACTTTAGTAATTACAGAGTTATTAAAAGCCCCCACCAAGTCAGAAGACAAAGATTTTAAATATATTTTAATGTGGAAATGTTTGGTATTTCGATAGAATTTTGCTAGTGCACGTACTTTTAAAATGCACTGTATTGCATTCAGACAGATTATGGGGTGTGCCTCTGGTAGTACTATCCACTAATGCCATCCAGGTTTTTTCCCCCCAAGAATCATGCCTTACTTCAAAATACATAGCTGAGTCTTTTCAGTCCGGGATCTAAATCTTTATATTCAAATTAAAATGGTTCAACACCATGGCTCCAGTTTTGACTTGTTTTAAGGGGAATAAAATAGCTGTTATTTTACCCTTCTCCCTCCCCTGTCCTTCCCCTCATATATATACATGCGTTCTTTGCCTCTTTTCTGCAATTATCTTTCTTTCCCCTTGCTCTGCTCCCACAAATCATATCTGAATGTTATCTTTGTATTACAACTGTGAGGAAATATTTCATGTTAGATCAGTAAAAATAATTAGTAATTGGATATGCTACCAAGCTAATAAGATGGAAAATAGTTAATATGTCAGGATATCTGTATCCCATTAGAACTGGTATTTTGTTTCTGCTCAATTTGGATTGCCTTCAACATCCTCTGATTTTGAAAGAGTAAGCGACTCGAGCATATTCCTACGCTTATGAATAAAACCACACTGTAGACTGCAAATTAATAAAGCCAGGCAGTCATTTTTATTGTCATCAAAGAGCATTTTTATTCTATGCCCACAAATGTTCTTGGTAATCTATGAAAGAGGCCTCTGAGTTACCAAGGGACAACAGGCATCCTTCTCACCCCTTGCCTTGGCAGAAGTACATGGTTAGCATTCATCTGCAGTCACAAGTGAACTCGTGTAAAGGCTTGTCTGCAGACAGATGTTTTTCCAATTAAGTCTTTGATTGGCCCACTTGTACTTGTGCAGTATGACATGACCTTTAATTGTACAGTCCAATACTACTTTTCCACTGAGCGTTTGCCTCGTTTGGTGCACAAGGATGGATGAGGGTGCACTGGGAATTGAATTGGGTTGGGCAATAAGGGAGATTACTGGTTAGGGGTATCTCAATATAGTAAGATGAGGATGCCACTGCAGTTTGATAAGCGTTCTTGCCACCTCTAATCTTTCAAGCCTAGCAGACAAACAGGCAGCTAGCTACCTTGGAGTTTTATTCATAGCACCAGGAACTTAAGAACTCAAGGAGACACATGGATTGAAGCCATGGGTCTATCTAACCCACTGTCCTGTCTCTGACAGCAGTCGTAAGGGGATACATAGGAGACAGTTTAAGAACAAGACAGTACTACCTGCAGGTGTTCCCCCAGCTGCCATGCTTTTGTGACTCTGGGATTTCCTAATCTGTAGAGATCTTTAATGGTAAATATTAAACTTCAGTTGATTTCTCTTCACCAGTGCCCCATTAAGCCCTTTAAAGTCCTTTTAATCTTTTGCCATATGCTGCCTTCTGTGGCAAGGCTCGTGGCTCACCTCCCCCTGCTCACCTTAAGCCTGCCATGTGCTGTGCCTGTGATTGGTCAGTCCCTATCGATTCTCATCATGCAACTCATGCATATGTCTCATCTTCTTTTGAAAAAGAAGGATGCTGAGCAGAAACCAGAGGATGTATACCCAGAGTTGCAGAAAGCTGGTAGCATGCCCAGAAGGCAGCCAGCCTTCACTTCTGCTGTTACCCATGACAGCTTGGCCTGCCCGTTTAAGCAATTGTCAGATACAGATATACCCTGTGGTATTTCTGCTCCAGTGACTCTTGGAAAAAAAGACTGGTGATGGCTGAAACAGAACATTTCAGGAAGTGTATGAGTGGTCTCTTGGCCAAGTTGAGTGTCACTGTAGACAACAGGATTTTCTCTTGATGCAGCCACAGAATTTCTGCGTGATGCTGAGCTAGTCCAATAGTCAAGACTTTTCCCAGATGGCCATTAATTATGCATTTGAAATCATGGGGTTTGATTTGCAGAAGTGCTGAGCACTCACAGCTGCAGTTGACGTCATTGAGAGCTGTACTTTGTACATGCAAAGTGCTGCTTAATGCCAAGTTCCCTGAAAAATCACTCCCTTCACGTCTTGTATTGGTCACTGCAATTAACAGATGCTCTTGACCAGAATTTCTTCATGTACTGTTTCCCTGTTTGTAATGGGGGACTGATACCACCCTGCCTCATGGGATTGTTAGATTTCTTCTCAGGTGCTGTGCTACCACAAAAAGTATCATGGTGCACCCCACTCTAATAGTAACTCAGATGGGGTGGGTTCAGAGGTGGTTTCCATCCTGTGTGGGGTATGAGGTCAAAATCTCAACAACAGTGACAGAACAAAGTACGGCACAGGTGTCTACCCTTTCCACTGCCATTAGCCATTCTGGGCACTGATCTCACCAACCGTTAGTTCTGGCATCTCCTATTTTTCCTGTATTTTCCCAGCACATGTTAGGGTGTTTGTTTTGAGAGCATGTTTGAGATGTCAGGTCAACTTAGACCGATTTGCATTTTGAAGTTCTTATGAAGTGTTGTTGTTTGCACTTTGCCTTCCAGGAAATACTTGCAACAACAAACGTCTGGACCTTGTCTTCATCATTGACAGCTCTCGCAGCGTACGCCCTTATGACTTTGAAAAAGTGAAGGAGTTCATTTTAACCATCTTGCAGTTTCTGGACATCAGTCCTGATGCCACCCGCGTAGGTCTGATTCAGTATGGCAGCACAGTCAAACATGAGTTCTCGCTGAAGACGTTTGGGAGGAAGCAGGATATTGAAAGAGCCGTGAAGAGGATGATGCACCTGGCAACTGGCACCATGACTGGGCTGGCTATTCAGTATGCCATGAACATTGCATTTTCAGAGTCAGAAGGAGCTCGACCTCTGAGGCAGAATGTGCCCCGAATTATCATGATAGTGACGGATGGGAGACCTCAGGATCCAGTGGCAGAGATTGCTGCTAAAGCTCGTAACACGGGTATCCTGATTTTTGCCATTGGAGTGGGAAGAGTAGATATGAACACGCTGAAGTCCATTGGGAGTGAACCGCATGAAGAGCATGTGTTTCTGGTTGCTAATTTCAGTCAAATTGAAACACTGACCTCTGCTTTCCAGACGAAACTTTGTGGTAAGATTTTTATCTATAGATTGGAATGCACAGATGAAAGTAAAACACGTAAAAAAAAATACGCATTATCATTAAACTTTTTCTTTTTTTACATGGAACCTTATCTGTTAGAATATATACATTGGAAAAAGGGAGACTAGCCAGACAACACTCAGAACAGCAGTCATACGTGTGTGGAAAAACTCATTCTGCTGCTAAGGGCCATAAAATGTGATTCTAAAACATCTGATTCCTAGTGGTCATAAACAGTGAGGCAAGCACACGTATCATGATTTTCCTATTCATTGCATAATAGCAATACGTTTCCAACCCTCTGCTATTGAATATTAGTTGTTTCCTCTCTTGATTTTAAATGTGATCTCCCTTAGTACTGAAACTGCAAATTGTTAAATTGTTTATGGATTTCTCATCCAAAGCGTAGATACTAATTCTGTGCAAACAATTATCTCTGTGAATGCCTTGTGACTGGAAGGGAGACACGGAGACATGGTATTGTTTTTATTCCATCCATTTTAAACACAGAAAGTTAGGAAAAAAGGTGACAGAGATATTGTTTATTCATAAAATAAAGTAAATAATATTTTAAGAGGTATTAATTTGCAGTAGAAAAATTGCTTCCATCTGTAATCCCCTGATAAGAAATTACCTTTTACATATATCATGGCATACATAATACATTTTATTGCAATATGTATACTTTACATAATTGTCTTTTTTCGTTCTTGTGAGATAAATATGGGAGATCTTCATACAGATTTGGCATTAAGCTGAGGCATTTTCAGCAGAGTCCAGATAAGAATGCATGGTGAGATTGAATTCTCACGCATCTCTAGGAATGCTCTTGCCAGAAAAGAACTGGGGCTTATTGTCAGGGTAGTCTGGAGAATTTTCCTTACTTGGTCTTTTCCAAAACTGTTTCAAAAGAGCAACAGGGCTCCAGCTGAACTGCATCAGCACAGGACACCACCACAGACATTCGTCAGATAATAGAACTTTTCCTGTTTCTTCCTTGCCATATTACTATCTGGTGTAGTGAGATACATTTAAGAAGCAAGAAAGAGTAAACTAAACATGGATTGACAGTTTAAATGAAATGAACAGAAAATGTTTCAAAATTTCATTTTACTTTTTTTTTTTTAATTGCATTTTAGAAACAAATCCAGTACAAATACCACTTAGTCATTTTTTTCTGGCTAGACAGACATCAGTATATGTATTAGAGTTTTATACCTCACTTTTAATCCAAATACATGTGATCCTCAACAAAACCATTCCCCCAGCAGATGGAGGAGTATGGAGGTGACAGGAATTGCTACTGCCTCCTTTTCTGAGGGAATGCCTCCACATTTGCTGTGTCAGGAATTGAAGGTGAGATTCCAACATGCACTTAGAAACCCAGGCCCATATGCAACAGACAATTTAAGTTGTTAAGTTCTTACGGTTTTCAACTTATTACAGTCTTTATTGTTCTCCTGTAAAGTAGAGAGTGGTGTCATCCCCATTTTACTTTGGAGGAATGGAGGCACAGAAGCGGGGTTAAGACTGTCAAGACACCCACAAACTTTACATATTTGACTCAGTGCAATTTCTGGTCTGATCTTCTGGGACATTGAGCAGTTTTAGACTAATACAACATACCAGTCACAGCTCTACAGCCTTCACTTGCAGCTGAGAGCCCTGCATTCTTGCAAGTCCAGATTCTGATGTTTCTAGCTAAACACATGCAGTGTCAAGGTTGACACTTGCTTGAAGATACTGGTATTATTGGCTTGCCCCAAATCAAATAAGGACCCTTGACATAGAGATAAAAATCTAAATCACAAGGCTCACATTCAAATTCCTTAGCTATGAGATCACCCTTTCTATTACTTCAGTCGTGGGCTGTGTCTAGCAAATATCTCCTGCAACAAATGAGGTCGTAGAAATCATACGGACAACAGCCTCCTTCAGAAATCTGACTGATGACCAGAGTACCACTGATCTGTTGAAATGGGTGCAATAGACACATTGGAAAAAATATATGTGATAATATATTGGAAGATTGGTAACAGATAATAGAATCATAGAATCACAGAATGATTTGGATTGGAAGGGACCTTAAAGACCATCTAGTTCCACCCCCCCTGCCATGGGCAGGGACACCTTCCACTAGACCAGGTTGCTCAAAGCCTCATCCAGCCTGGCCTTGAACACTTCCAGGGATGGGGCATCCACAGCTTCTCTGGGCAACCTGTTCCAGCGCCTCCCCATCCTCTCCTGGAAAAATTTCTTCCTGATATGCAATCTAAACCTCCCCACTTTCAATTTAAACCCATTATCCCTTGTCCTGTCACTACAGGCCCTTGTAAAACAATGGGCCTGTAACATTGGTAACAGTGATGGTAACAATATGTTCTTAGAAGGGACCGAGTTATTGGGACACCTATAATGGAATGCTTCTTTTTTTTTTTTTTAATTTTTTAATACTCTTTCTTGCAACCTTATATTCCAGAGGACTGACTGGTTTTGGAGTAATATTCTACAGATTCATATTCTATAGCATTACTATATAGTGAGATTTTTCTTACACTTAAACTACTGAAATTAGTGTATTTTTCATTTGTCATATTTGAAAGTGCTTCTTTGGTCTTAGCAAGCTATACCTGATGTTGGAAGCTAGTGAAATATAGCCAGGAGGAAAGCTCCATATAAAAATTATCAGAGGTCATAAACTTCATTTTCAGAATGACAGAAAGATGGTCACAAGTGCTGTTCCCCAGGGCTCAGTGTTGGGGCCAGTTCTCTTTAACATCTTTATCAATCACCTGGACGAGGGGATCGAGCGTACCCTCAGTGAGTTTACAGACAACACAAGTTGGGTGAGAGTGTTGATCTGCCTGTGGGTGGGGAGGCTCTACAGAGGGACCTTACACTGCCAATACCGCCACTAAACCTTGTCCTTCAGCACCTCATCCACAGTCTCTTCAATACTTCCAGGGATGGTGCCTCAACCACTTGCCTGGGCAGCTGGTTCCAATGCCTGACAACCCGTTAAGACTTGATTTTGTTCTTTCAGATTCATAGAATCATAGATAATACAGGTCTATAATGCTCTGAAAAGACAAGAAGTCCAAGCAGGTCTTTTTTCATATAAATAAAAGTACTTGATCCAAAAAGTATTTTTTGGATTAAGACATTTGGGATTTGTGGTACTTTGTATATTAGTAATAAATCATCATTTAGGTTGGAAGGGACCTTAATCTCTAATCATCTCTGGTAACGATTCCAAAGACCAGATATATTGTATGTGTCTCAAAATGGTTTTTATGTTTGGGGGGTTTTTTCCCCCACAAGTACTATGCATACCACATGTTAAGTTATTTATCAGGCTTCTGTTGTGGCTGCTAGAAGATTACTGTTAACATCTATTCCATAAATTTTGAGCTTTGTCAACCTAGCACAATAAGGAGCACATCAATCCTTAATTGTCGTTGAGCAAAATAGATTATTTTCCACACAACATTCTCTGAGAAGTAATTCACCTATATATTATAGGACTTACATAAAAGCAGTGCTCCAGTGGAAATAAAATGCCAAGGAGATTTCTTAATTCCCAAATACTAGTCTGGAGAAAAATGGTTCAGCAATGAATTTGACAGAATGGGCCCATTATTCTTTTTCTTTCTCACTATCTCTTCTGTTGCATTTTACTACTTGCTATTAGAGACATAAAATGCAAACAGATTAAAAATAAACTCAGAAAGACTTATCGTCTGGAGCATAGCTCAGCTCAGCTCCCACAAACTGAAACCTGGAGATGCATGACCTCAATGCCATCATGTACTGCTTGTGTGTTCCTCGACATTAATAACCAAGCAAGATTCTTCATCAAGTTAGTTTCTAGTCATTCTTCTTTAGTACTGTGCTGAGTGGTGATTTTCTTCATTCAAGAAATTGAATGTTCCCTAGAACAGTTTGAACTTAAATTCCACTTATTTTCTGAATTTAAATGTGGTAGGTTTGTTTAATTTTCTTCTTGGCACCACCAAGTAATTAGTTTCCAGATACTCTATCCTATATTTTTATTTTGTATGTATCTCCATTGCTCATGTAATTTCATGTCCAAAAACATGCCGCCAGTATCAGCCAGACAAAATATCTAAATTCCTACTTTTTAAAATAATAAATACACAGTACTGTTTGTCAAGGATTTTTTTACAGTCTTACAGACTCAAGCTTCCATTTTTGTCTTTACTGTCAACACTCAGTTTGAAATTTCTGAATTACTTGCATAATGTTTTCTACACTATTTTTTCCAGTTGTGGCTGCAAGTAAGTAAACCCAACGTTTAATAACCTTTTACATTTTTTCTTTCAGTGCCCCATATGTGCAGTACAGTTGAGCATCGCTGTGATCATTTCTGCATAAACACCCCTGGCTCCTACGAGTGCAGATGTAAACAAGGGTACATTCTCAATGCTGACCAGAAGACTTGCAGCAGTAGGTTGTCTTTCTTATCTTTTCTCTTTCATGCTTGTAAAAAAGTGCTTAACATCACATAGCCTTTTTGTTGGGCTCATAAGGAAGGGCTGAGTATATAATTAATATACTCAGTGTATAGTTAATGGTAATAATCAGAAAGAGTCTGAAAAGGTGAAGTTGTAATTCTCTTTCTTGTTTTGTGTAAATGAAGTTCTTTTAAATCTTTCTGAAATACATCAAGTGGTTTTTATACACAGCTCTGCAGAGGTACACTGTAACCACAGAAAACTGCATTTGAATTTTATTGGTGTAGTAAGTTCAACCATGAAGCAACAATCAAAGAAAGAGCTGTTTTATCATCTCACATGTAGCTAATCCAGTGACTTCAGTAACTTCTCTAGACAGCAACCAGTAGTAAATAGTACTGGAAGGTGCAACAAAGCCCATACTAGAGAACTGTGTATTAACTTGCCATTCTGGAAAGTTCCTCCTAACTGCTACTTGAAGTGTAAAGATTTGCAACCCTTCAAAGAATAGTTTCAAAAGTCTTGTTTATGCTCTCATCTCCTTCTTTAAAAGGATTGACTTTTTCAGTTTTAAGTAATTGGCTTTATAGTTTATAATAACAAACTGTATTTCACTTTGTGATCTTTGTAAACAGTATTTCTTTTGTCCATTTTAACTTGCTTCCTAGTAATTAACAGCAGACTTCATTAGATGGATGTGCCAAATTTATTTCTGTATCCACCATTATTTTAAAGAAATTACATAATGCTATTTTTAGTTACTTGTGGAAAGTATAGTTGCTAAAAATGCAGTTTCTTTTCCCATAACAGTGCATGGATTCAAGTGAAATTTAACAAATCGATTTTAGCCAGTAGAAAAATTCTGGAAAATATCTTTTCAAAAAGCTGGAGGAGACAGTCATGGTGAGAGCAAAGGATGTACCCTTCACAACTGATAATTTAGAATTAAGGTGAAGGATGCAGGCTCAAATCCTAGACTTGTGTTTGAACTCACATGTTCCAAATCTCAGGAGAGTGCCATAAAACAAACAGGTAGCTTGGGATTAGAGGGTTCTTAGTCTTTCTTGCTTAGTGCTATATTTTATATCAAGTACTTAACAACTACCAAAAGAACAAGACGCCAAAACTGTTATCTGAGACTTGGGGATTAGAGTCCTTCATGTGCAGTGGAACACATGGTTTCAGTCAGAGCCTCAGTAAACAGGAACAGGAACAAAAGAATGTCAGCACTGGAGTCATTTGGACATTCTTGCATGGAAGCGTCTTCAGACCCTTTGGACTACAGCAGGAAACTGCTTTTGAGCTGTTCACCTCCCATGCTGTTGCGCAATAGGAGCGATAGGTTTTAGGAATCTGTTTTCTAGTCCTTCTCACCAGCATCCTTCACCAAAGGTAGACATTTGTCACATGTATGTCTGTGAATTATAGGAGATATTTTGTGCTAAAATGAACAAATTTGACACTTTAATCGTGTTCTTGTTTCCTCAAGAAGACACAAAAAAATTCAATCCCATCTGGAATATTTCCTAATTATTATTTGGTTTAGCAGCTGAGCCAAGACAAGAATAGTGAAAAGAACAATTTTTCACACAGCCTATTTTCCCTGTTTCTGCATATTTGCTGTAGCTCTTCACGAAGAGGGTGGTCAGAATCCCAAATGATGGCTCCAACCATGTAATCACATTTCAATAACATTCACTAACCTATTCTTTTCATTGTATCCCTCTTAAAATGTTTCTCATGGAAAACTTTTGTACACTTTGAGCCTTTCTTTGAAACCCTCAGGCTATTAATTTACCTAAAGAATTTTTAAGAAAGAATTATTTTGCTTTTAATTTTCTGGAAATTATTTGAAATTAAAAATTTCTTTTTTTTTAGATTTCATTTCTTACGTTTTTAACACTAACTTCAATTTTAACAATTCAATGATTCAATCTTCTATTAGTTTTTCCCACTTACCTGTCACACATGATTTGCTTGACTGTACTTGCTTTGATCTTCTATCAGATGATACTAGATGGCAGTTTGGTAAGTATGGAAAGGAAATCAGTCCTTCAGTGTGTTGTAGCCTGCTTCTAATGGACTGTTTTCTACATCACCAAACTATGAACTAATTTGAGCAATTAGCACTGGAAATCTAATATTGAGACCCATCAAACTGGCTTTAAATGTGATAGGATGGTGCAAATCATTGGTGAAGGAAGGAGATGGTATGGTAGCAGTCTAGACGAGGTCAAACCATTATGTCTAAAAACTCCTCAGAGAAGTAACGGAATTCATGAGGAGAGTGGAACAAGCCTGGACAAGCTGGAAAACTTATTTCTGGAGGTAAGGGGAGGCATGGCAATAGGAAAACCCACAGTCTGTGACCATTATAGTTACCTTCATTGACTGCTGATGGTCCACAGGTGCACAGAAACAACATGTTCCTCACTTGACCTCAAAGTAAAATGGATCTTCATCATGTTTATGTTGAGGGCAATACATGATAAACATAATCCAGGTGTATTTATCTAAGGTTTGAATGTATTTGTTAGCTTGATAGCGAAGGGTTTCCTTACATATGTATTTTAACTCTTTCTAAATTAAATGATGCAGAAAAGATGAATGGTGTGTACCTAATGTTATATTCTCTTTTCATTCTTCTGTACCTAAAGTTATACTCTTTTTTTCATCCTTCTGTTCCCTTTTTTTTTTATGTTGTGAGAGTACACCATTTAAGAACGTATGCAGTTCTTAGAAGCCCTTAACCAAACGGTGTCAATCAGGAATGAATTGACAACTTCACTTCAGACTGGAAAAGGGTGCATTTCTCTTTTGAATAGATGATAGTTTTGTTCCTTGATACATTTCATAGTAACAGTATTTCTTCAACACTTACTTCCTTGTATTGAAGGAAGAAAATCTGCCGTATTTTTTGTTTTCCACGTGGGGATGGAAGCAACTTGGCTATATTTCAGAACAAAATTAGGAGGAAAAAAAGTTAGTTTTGCTTAACTTGAAATATTCTTACAATTATTTCATTTCCATGCAAAGGATGCTCCTTTCCCATACTCTGGTCCAACTTTTAGAGAAGAGTGTTTGTGTGAGATAATGGCTGTTCTTTATTCATTACACTGTATTTGTTTGTTTAATTTAATCTCTTCCATTCTTCTCTAGAGATGTTCAAATCTTACATTAGTACCCAAAATAGTACAAAAGAAGAAATGTAGCTGAAACAAGGCGGAAAATTATCTGTTTGTGGTGTTTATACTGGAACAAGAGAGTTAAACGACTGTTTCAGCTGTTCATCGTGCCACTTGATAGGAAGCAGGCGGCTATAAAAGAAAATCTGTATTTGCTTGGCTAGTTTCCTCAGACATGTTCCAAAAGCTTTTTTTTTGTAGCTGTAAGCGGTCATTATGTGTTGGGCAGTCTTTAGGCCTGATCCTGAGCAACCCAAAGTACTCTGCTTTCCAGAGATTTCACTGGAGAAACTGGGGGTTCACAGGAAGCTTTAGTCTGTTGAATGGAAAGCCCAATGTGCTTCATTTGGCTGAGGGCTGAGCTGACCTCATTTGTTGTAGTAATTTTTCTAGGGAGATCTTTTGCTTGGGAGGGGTAACTTGCTATGGTATCTTGCACAAGACAGAAAAATTATAAAACTGAGAAATGAAATATCAACAAGTCTTTTGGTGTTGTGTTTTCCTTTTCTTTCCATTTCCAACCTTGTCATAATGTATCTTGAAGGGTTATGAAAAAAATAAGGGGCAGAAATTTTTTTTTCCCCTCCAAACAAAACCCCCTGAAGAACACCCCTCAACCTTCTTAGAGAATCATACAGTCAAGCAACTCTACTGGGCACCATTGGCCCATCAGTAGCCGTAGCTGAAGAAATGAACTCCTCAGCTTTGCGTGATCGTTCTTACTGGTGTAAGAGTTTCACTGTTTGACAGAATGTTGGCACGATCTGTGTTAAAATGAGCTCATCTCTGAAGAGCTGTTCAGAGCTTCCTGAAGTTTATTTTTGATCTATAGCTTCCCCGTGCATTTTAGAAGGCCAGAGAATTTCATATTCATGCAATTATTGTTTTGTAGCTCAGGACCTTTGTGCTGTGGAGAAACATGCCTGTGAGCAGATTTGTGTGAACACACCTGGGTCTTACGTCTGTCAGTGTTATGACGGGTATGAGCTTGATGCAAATGGAAAGAATTGTGTCGGTGAGTATGAGTTTAGCAAGTCACGTTTATCTCTTGACACAAACCAAAGGGAAATTCAGTGTAAACTAATATCCAGTTTAGCCAGACAATAAAGGGAAGCTCTCTTCTCCTATATGAGTGGCAGATAAGGAAGATATTGGCATGTTTGGAGGCCTTTACTGATAATGGGTGTTGACTTGGGAAAATTGTTCCAAATAATTTCTCAGAGAACATTGCTGTTTTGAATCAACACACCAGATGTTTTATTCTAGATTCATGTAGGTAGCTAGCAATGTGCTGGCATGATCTATGTGACCACTAAAACCACTAATATACCATTTGAAGAACCTGCTTTCTAAAGTTGAATTGTTTTGAAAATGCAATTAATCATGGCTATTTAGGCAAGAAGGCTCGTTAGATATTCTGGCCCAAATTTCTGCATCTGACACTCCACAGAAGTTCATCCAATAACCTGAGCTAATTCTCATGACCTTTACCTGTGTTAGGATAAAACACGTATTTGTCTGCTATTGATTTGACTATATCCTGACACAGAAGATCCATGAATTCTGCTGGTAGGTTCTTTCATCACTAATTCTTTTCCGCCATATATTCTAATTCGAAAGATTCATGCTTAATGTCATCACCTATTTTAGTTACTATTAAATAGTTGTTACTATTTTCTCTATTAAGTTGAAGGGTCCTTTAAGCCCAAGATATTCTTGCTGGAAAGATAGCTATGATAGCATTATAGGGATAAAAATAAATTTTGGTGAAATTCTTTTGTATTTCAAACCTAATATTGTCCTCTATAATAAATACAAAGCCTATTTTTCTTATTAAAAGCCTCAAAATATTTCTGTGCCATTTATTAAATTTTTTATAGTGGCATTTGATTTTTTGCCTGTTAATAATGCTTCTGCAAAGTCTGAAGAGTGCCATTTGGAGATGTGATACATCTTTCACGTATGTTTTTTTCTTCCTTCTTACTGACTCTCTTTGGCGTGGAGAGATACAGACCTATTATAAGCTCTGTTGATGACATTTGAAGCTTTCATATTCTCAATTATTTTCAAAATACAGCTCATGCATGGGTTCACTGTGGTATCTTGCATTTTCTATCTATCTTTCCTCTCCACCTGATTTCTGTTTGTTTATACCTTGTTTGGCAAAAAATCCCACAAACTCATGCTGTTCATACTGCAATAATTACCAGTATTAATTGTGATTTTGAAACACATTATTAGCACTTATATTTTTCAATTCTTTTGCATTTCTTTGACCACCTAACTTTTTCACTTTGTACTGATGCACGTGTATGGTTCAGTGTATACTAATTACGTTTTACCCACGCAGAACTTACCCTCTATGCATTTCCTGAACAGGAAAAAACGAAATAATTTGCATTTTTGATGCTGATTTGCCTGCAAATCCTATTAGCTGTCAGTCTCCAGAATTTGACTTTTCAGATTTGAACAATTTGAGATTTTTGAGGAATATGCTACTACCAAGAATGTACTGCATCTGCATATGTGATCACCAATGAATAATCATCCCTGCTGGAAAATCTTTTAAAGGAGACTGTGTATAGGACTGAACCAGTGGTGGTAACTCTCAGTTTTCATTACTCTTAAGTTTGTTAACCACTTCTTTCTGTGAAGTATTTATTATCAAATGAGCAGGATCAGAAGAAAGATCTTGATGTACTGGTATACAGGAGACCATTGAGTACAACAAGTTTTGCAAAAAGCAGTGACTTTGTTAAGGTTACTCTCTCCTCTTCATCCAGAGAATGAAGAGTCATCCTAACCACGGTTCTCTCAAACAGTGAACATTTTTTCTCTCAGATATCTAAAATTTTAACTTCAGCAAAAGTAAAGGAGAAAGTGCAGAAAACTCAGTTCTCAGGCAGGTTTTATTAAGTTCTCTTCCTTCTTACTGATGGGCTGATTTCTCTGGCTAAGGATCAAAAGCAATGCTAATTGCTTTATTGACACGTGTCAGCCAGTTACTTGAATGGCAATAATTAAATAAAATCTCTCAACCAGGAGCTCACACCATATCCATTCAAAGTGACCACTGAACGGCCAACCACTCTGTTTGCAACACAGTTTATGAACAAATATGTAGACTAAACAATATTTGAAACGATCTGCTGAGTGATAGGTGTGGCTGGCAGAGCACTATTTATTTGCCTTTTAAATGGCTTTTCATCTTAACTGCCCTCTTTTCACATGAACAAAATCCTGTCAGTTGAAGTTTGGTGGTAATGAGCTATCTTTCTCCATCCTGCTGCTGGACACTCAGTCTCTCCACCACCCTGGTGTTGCTGGACACGCTGTCCTCTCTTTCCTGGCACTGGTGCTAGACTGTCTCCGTATTGCTGCAGCTGTTGGGCTTGGGTCCTCTTCCCTTGGCAGTGGTTTGGCTGCTGGCACCTCTCTGCAGTCCTGGCACTGCTACATTTTTTGGGCTGCTTTCTAGGTTCTTACAAGTCTTCTGTGAGTCTGCTCTACTCTTCTTCCATGTTCTTTTTCATGCTCCTATGCCTTTACTTTTTGTGTCACCTTTTCTTCCTACCCTTTCCTTCTACCCTTCTCCTTAACTTACTTCATTCTCCTAAGCCTGAATAACCTATGTAAACATCTTAGGAGTAACACAGCAATACAAGAGAAAGGTGACCCGTGCTGTTCACAGTTCAGAGAGAGCAGTGTAAGCACCTGGAGTGGAGAACTGGTACCTGGAAGTAAAGGATGGCTCTCATCACTTACCAGCTAATTCCAAGCAAGAAAAAAGGGGTGAAACAAACATGGGGAGATAACAACTGAATTAATTGCTAGCTCACTAAAAATGTCAGTAATTCATCCTTTTGAAAAGTTTCTTATGGAAATATGCATGGGCTAACATTAAAACCAGTGAGATCTCTAAGTGCTCATATTTAGTGTATATCTCATGTCTTAGTACAGTAATATGAAAATAAGAAAAATTTTGAAAAAATAGGGAAATATTATTCCGTTTTGCTTTTATACAAACAATGTATATTTTCTGCATACCAACTAAAGGATTACAGTACTTCAGTAAAAGAAATACAGATTTATAATTTTTCTCAGTCTTTTCAGGAAGATTTAACTCCATGGACAGAATATCTACTTGCTGACTGGAAAGCTGTTGACAAGTTTCCTTTCTAAGCAAGTACCACCAAAATGGAACATGAAGCTAAAAGTGAAATGAATTTGTAGGTCAATTACTAGTGCCAGTTGGCAACACTAAGCCTGACTGCAATTAGGGCAATCTATATACAAAAATTATTGAAAAAAGGCAATAATGCTTATCTCCCAAAGCAGCTGTCAAGAGAATGTTCTCACTACTTAACTGTGTTAGTGGAAAAGCATTATTTAAATTGATATGCTCATTATTCTTACAGGCCAGCAGACCTACCTCTGTGATGAGGCCCTCAGAATGACTATAAATGGAGAAAAGCAAGCCTGGAAAAATTAGTTAGTTATTTTGTTGGGCTTTTTACCTTTCTGTCCACGGTACGTGAGCAGCTGCATAGCCTTAAGAAGGCACAGTTCCTCCCTCAAGAGACTGTCATGTGAAAGTGCTTAGGGTCATAGTTCCTCAGATGTTGATAATAAAGCATTCTAAGACCTGTTTAGTTGTCTCAAACAACAAAGCTGTTGAAAGGGCTGGAAGAAGTGTCCTATGAGGAGCAGCTGAGGGCTCTGGGTTTGTCTGGTTTGGAGAAGAGGAGGCTGAGGGACGACCTCATTGCTTTCTGCAGCTTTCTGAGGAGGGGACGTGGAGTAGGAGGTGCTGATCTCTTCTCCCTGGTGATAGGATGTGTGGGAATGGTTCAAAGATGCACCAGGGGAGGTTTAAACTGAACATTAGGAAGCATTTCTTTACCGAGAGACTGTTCAAACACAGGAACAGGCTTCCTAGAGAGGTGGTCAATGCCCCAAACCTGTCAGTGATTAAGAGGCGTGTGGACAATGCACTTAACAACATGCTCTAACTCTTAGTCAGCCCTGAAGTGGTGAAGCATTTGGACTAGATGATTGGTGTAGGTCCCTTCCAACGGAACTGTTCTGTTCTATTCTATTCTATTCTCAACTTTATAATTAGCCAAGCAGTTGCAGGTATTGTGGTAGAAATGCATTTCATGAGGGTTTAAATGCAGAGGAGGAGGTGACTTTATGGAGCAATCCATATGGGCTGTTTACCAGGTATGATGCTAGATAGAAAAAAATTACATATCCTTTGGCCTACTTATTTCTTCATGTGTCTTTTAAAACACTTGAATATGTGCATGTGTTTATAATTAATTTAAGAGGAAAGCTGACTAATTGTATGACACATTATATCCTTGAAATACATATTCAGTAAATACATTTTTATATGAAGCTACTCAGTCTGGAAACAGGAAGACGCTTGCCAGGAAAATGGTCTCACATAGTAACCAGTAAGTAGTCTAATTTGGCTTGATTCAACACAAATATTCTGAAGGGTTAGAAGAAGCTCTTTCAAAGCGACAAAACGGATTATCCACTTTCCCAGCTAGATGACCTTGACTAAATATGTTAGCACACCTTAGTGTGCATATGATTTGCAAAGGCAGTGCTATTGGAGAAGGAACTGCTTTCATTAAAACAAATTACTCCCTCTTAAAGCAATTTGGAAAGCTCAGCAGTATGAAGTAAAGAAAAAAATCACTCGGTGAAGAATAGGAAACTGTCTCGTTAAAAGTCTCTATGAGGCTGAGCACATTAGTGTCTTCTGCAGAAATAATCAGGTAAACTTGCCTAACGTGGGCCTGGCAGCAATCTGGGGACGGAACACCTGTTTTGTGACTTACCTTTCATTTCTTCTAAGACTTTCTTTGTGAAGAAACAGCTTCACCTGCAAAGAAATTAAAAAAAAAAAAAAAAATCACTTCTTCAGTGCTTTTGAATGGGCTTGACTGAGTAAACTCTGAAGTATTACCTTATTACCCTTTGGGAATCTGTCTTGTAAATAAGGGTTTGTGTAATAAATGACCAGACTTACGAAATAAGGGACTGGACTAGCTGTGATGTTTTATTACTCTCATGCAAAAGGCATTATATAAGAAAAATTCAGAGTGAATATCACCGTGAATCTCTCAGGCTTCACAGCTGCAGCTGCTTTGTACAGGATGAATCAGGAGCACATTAGAGGGAATGTGCTGTAACAGTCCTCCATGTAGAAGGTATTGCCATGGGTCTCCTATAGTTTCAGGCTACAGCGCTTAACAACTACCACAGCTGGGGGGGAACTAAGAAAAAACAGCACTGGGACTGGAGAGACAGAAGACAGAACTAAATTAGACTTCGCTACGCCCTGGTCTACAGTGTGAACATCTGCACAGAGTTACTGACTGAAGCATGGTTTCCAGGTCTGAGAAAGCATGTTGAGAAGGCTCCTGACAGTCAAGAGGGTTGATAAATGTTCAAAGGGTAGGAAAAATGATGAGGAACTCATAAAATCTGATGTACCAACTGGTATTGAACAGGCACTACTTTTTGCAGAAAGGCTCTTCAGGACAGGAGTTGCATCAGCTTTTCCTTTTTTTATAGCTACTGTGTGTAACTAGTACTGTAATCTCTATGTGTAATAGTTCTAATTTTGTTTTTCTAATTGTACCTGTTGGTCTTGTTCTTTTTCAGTTGTAGACTACTGTGCTTTGGATAACCAAGGTTGCCAACATGAATGTGTTAACACTGAGGACTCCTATTACTGTAGATGCCACCCAGGGTTCATTTTAAATCCAGATAAAAGAACTTGCAGAAGTAAGTTGTGATAAGGTTTTGTTATGAACAGTTTGTACTTCTGTCTTCCAGTTCTCAGCAGTAATACTCCCACTGGTCCTGGAACTGAATAATGTGTCAGGTACAGAAAATGTTGGAGTGCCCTTAAAGCCAAAGGTCATGAAAGCAATGAGAGTTGTTTTGGGGGTAGTTTGTTTTTTGGGGTGAGGAGGTAGGGTCCCTTCTATGAACAGGAAACTTTCAACATGAGACCAGGCGCCTTTTTCAATATTAAAAGCCAAAAGCTTTGTCTTACAGTCTTTGATTATCCAGATTTTTCAGTTAGACTATCATCTCCCTAGCTATATAAACAAACAACTCTGTACAAGACAATTTATAATCAACTTGTAAGCCAAACTAAAATTAAATCGAGTGAGTAGGCCTGCAATCAGAGGAAACATTGCAGCCTGTTTTCCTATGGATTTCTCTCAATCGTGAGTTCTTTGGTACTGTGTGCTCTGGAAAGATCAGATTCTTTTTCCAAACTTCTATGTTTCCACCAGGTTACAATAACTTCATAGCTTTGTTTATGAGTTGTTTCAGAGAATCATAGAATAGTTTTCAGTTGGAAGAGACCTTAAAGATCATCTAGTTTTTCAAACTTGATTGCTACTGGGCTAGCAAGCTCAAAAATTACCAGAGTTGAGAGCCGGATATAAAGTGGAGGGGAACTGACAGACCAGAAATTACTCTTGCCAAGGCTTCCCTTACTTGGGAAAACAAACTAAAACCTCCATAGCGTTTAATGTCATAACTCATTTTCAGGCAATGTGAAAGCAAAACCTTAATGTATATTCCTAGTGACCTTTCTTCAAAGATATGGATCTTGATAAAGAAATGTTACTATTGTGTCTGTAAGCAGACAAACTCCATTAATTTGTCTCCAAACTCCATTAGGTGAGTGGAACTGATGATGCCAGTGGTGAATTTAGCCCATATTATTGAATAATGTGTACAAACATTATTTCTCAAAAAATACATCAATATAGTACTGCATTTCGGTGCTTTTTACAGCCTTGGGGGCATTTCAGTCTTTATGATGAAAGACTGTGTTAACATATAGACTATATTGTGTATTATGCTTGGTATCTATTTCACTTACATTTAACATTTAGAAAGCATCTAATCCAGGCTGTACATCTGACCTTATGATCAAGAGAAAGAGACACGTACTTCTAGAAGGTGCTTGCTTACAGCTTTGACACAAATTTATGGAAGTGTCTGTATTTTCTTTGACTATGCAGGGAGTCTGAATGACTTGCCAGACTAGACACCTAATTTTTAGATGTACAGTGTCAGAGGAGATGAATTTCCCACCTCGCCAAGGTCCAGAGTACAGTTCATACTGGCTCATCTTGAGTGCAGCTTGCATGAATTTGCCCATTTGTCAAGTATCTGTCAGCTGTGGGCTGACTAAATTGTCTTACACCTCCACATATATTTCTACATACACATATTTTTGAAATCTTACTATAGTGTAAGTGCGTTCCACTGCTCAAGCAAAAATTCTTGTTAATTCCTTCAATTTAAGAATGTGGATTTTAAGCAATGTTTTCTCCCCCAAGGTTTGAACTGAACAAAGACCTTGAAACTGCATAAAGATGTTATATGTCTTAAGTGGCTTTTAGATTATGGTGTAACCATATAACTCATTGTAACCTATTACAGACTGTCAGTCTGACCACATGCTGCTGTCTTTATGTTGGAAACACGAAAGCTTTATATGCTGGTTGAACAGCATCTCTGGTGGTCATTTATTCTAGCCTCCTCTTCAGAGTGGAACTGCCACAAACTGTGGAATGGGTCAGCTATGTTTTTGTCTAGCTGAGTCTCAAAAAGCTTAAATGGAGAGTCCACAACCTCTTCAGGCAACCTGTTCCACTACTGTACTATCCCCCTAGAGAATAATTTTCCTTCAGTCCAACCTAAATCACCCAAACCACGGATGGTGACCATAGTTCCTTGTTACATCATCTGTCACTAGCAAAAGGGTTTAGCTTCATCACCTCTGTAATGACCTACAACAATTAATTGTAGGCTGCAGTTAGACACCTTCTCCTTCATCAAATTAAATAAGACCAGATCCCTCAAGCTCTCTGAATAAGTCATGTGGACTATGTCCCAGCAGTCTTCACAGGTCTCTGTTGAGCCCTCTCCATCTGACTTCCCAGGTTGACCATGGCTTTAGCCTGCCTCCGTGAACCTGCCCAGCAATCACTGGCCTTACCTCATCCTGACATGGATGCTGGCTTCCTGGCTTGACCTCAGACCTGCCTCAGCAGCACGTACTTGGCTGATGATCTGGGCTCCTGGTTAAACCTGGCTGCCATTTGTGGGCCTGCCCTGCACACCTCGCTGGGGTGCTGCAGCGCAGTGCCTGTCTGACAAAGCCCCTACCCTGCTCGGCTCTATTATCGCCCTTGGCTCCTGGCTCTCCTTCGCCTAAGGAGCAGCTGACCTGTGCTGCTCCCTGACAGCAGGTCACTTCCCAGTCTGTACAAACTATGCAATGTTTCCAACCCAGGCGCAGAACTTTGTAACTCTTCTTACTGAACTTCCTAAAACATCTGCTGGTCCAATAGTCAAGTTTATCAAGGTTCCTCTGTACTGAGTTAGTTAATGTGGCCCCCAGTACTGGCCCCTGTGGTACTCTGTTCATTATCAGCTACCAGCCAGACATGAAGCCATTGATCACTGTCCCTTGGGGCTGGTGGCCTGGCAGATACTCACCACACCTAACAGTTCTTTCTTCCAGCCTTCACTTCCACAGCTTCCAAAGGAGAATGCTGTAGGAGGCAGCATCAAGGGCTTTACTAGTGCCAAGATGCACTACATCCACCAACCTTTCCACAGATGCAGTCATTTCATCACTGAAGGTGAACGCATTGGCCAGGCATAGTTTGCCTTTGGTAAACTCATGTTGACTGTTCCAAATAATCTTCTTGTCCTTCATGTATTTGGAAATTGATTCTGAGAGGATGTGCCCCATGGTGCTGGAGCTGAAATTATGCGGATTGGTTTATAGTTCCCTGGGTCTTTCTTCCCATTTTTTTTAATATGAGCGTAATGTTAGCCTTTTTTAGTTATCAGGGACATCTCTCAGTCCCCATGAATTTTCATACATGATAGTCAGTGGTGTCACATCAGCTACCTCTTTCAGCACTCACAGACTGAAAGTCATCTATACTAGTCATCCCATGGATCTGTCCATATCCCTTTTCTCTAAGTAGTCTGCAACTGATGTTGCTAGCTCCGCTCCTTCCCAAACAGTGCTGGTACACATGAAAATCTCGGAGCAGACTTTGTCTGTGAGAATCAGGAATAAAAAGGGCGTTAGTGTTTTCAGCTGTTTCCGCATTGTCCATCCCTAGGTTGTTCCCCCAACCAACAGTCCCACATTTGCTGCCAGCCTATTTGTAGACTCCCTTCTTATTACCCTTAATGTACCTCAGTAGTCGTAGTCCAGCTAGGCTTTGGTTTTGTCCCAAAGTACCTAAGCAATGCGTTTATACTCCTCTTCATTTTTTTTCTCTTGGTCCTTCTTTCTCCCTCTATTATTTTCCCTCTTTGTGTTTTAATTCACAGAGAAGGTCTTTGATCTTCTAAGCAGATTTTCTAGTGCAATGGGATGATTGGTTCCTGAGGTTTTAGCAAGTTTCCTTTAAAAATCATCTAGCTCTCCTGGACATCCTTTCTTTTCTTGGCTATTTCCCAGGGGATTCTTCCTAGCAATTCCCTGAATAATCTGAAATCGAAGCTTGTAAAAATGGAGTCTGAATTCTGCTGTTTCCCCATGCAGCCTTCTGGATTGTGAACTCGGTCATGTCATGGTCACAGCAGCAAGTCAAGAAAAGCATCACTCCCCAAGAATTCATGCTGGGGAGTTGTCATCACGTCTGTGCAGAAACCTCCTGAGCTGCCTGCACAATGCTGTCTCACCCTCCCAGTAGGTGTTCAGATGGTTGAAATTTCCAGTATGAACAAAAGCAATGAGTTGGAGGCTTCTGGGGCGTTATGTAGAAAGTGTTACTCTCTACATCCTTTTGGTCAGGTGGCGTAACAGACTCCACCACCACATTCCCAGTGTCATTTTCCCTCTAATCTTGACCAGAAACTCTCAGCAGGCACATCTATGGATTCATATAGGATCTCTGTGGAGTGGAGGATGTCTTCAACATGTAACACAAAAGTGCACTGCTCCACAAGGCAGTGCGTGCTGTGAGCCAAGGAAGGCTACGAGGCAAGCAGGGTCAGTAATCTCTCTATCAAGTCCTCCCACAGTACCCAAAGGAGAAGAGCAAGACAGGTTTTATGACAGTAATCAGGCTCAGCCAACAGTCCAGTGATCACTAGGCAAGTCCATAGTGTCAATTCAGGAAATCAAGTCAGTCAGTCTGCAGGTCAGGATCAGCAAAATGCAAGGCTAGGCACAGGCATACCTGTAATAGGCAAGAGCCAAGGGTGAGAGTCTGTCATTAAATGCAGCTCCCAAGCCAAGGGACAGAGGACATGGACAAGGCTTCTCACGGCTGTGTGCATCTCTGACACGTTAACTGCATTCTGATTTGATGTAAAGGCTTGAAATTAATTTAAAATTAAGGGAGAAAATTCCATCACGTTGCAGTTAGGGAAAAATCAAAGTGACTGGACATGGTAGGCCACAGAGATTGATTCAGAAGGAGTAGTCAGGGAGGAATGAGCAAATACTATGTCAAATCACTCTCTCTCAAGATGTGTGTCCTGAATCTAAGCATAAATAAAACTTATTAAGCCACTCTTCCTTACACTTGATATCTTCTGAGCCTTGCTAATAAAATAAAGCATGAATGAAAGAACTGTGTAGCTCTTAATGCTGTGAAAATCAAGACCACGTGAGAGCTCTTCAGAGCAAAAGTGTCCCCTAGCTCCCCTATGTTATGAATCACACTGCATAAACAACATGAAGAAACAAACTTCAGATCACTGGATTGAAAATGTTTGTAAATTTAAAACCTTTAACATAAATTTCTACGTGTTTGCCTTATGTACTTAATCTCAGGGATGATTGCCAACTAGCCAAGCCTCACACCCATGCCAGACCAGATCTCTGCATCAGCAAGCAGGCCTGGGCCTGGGGCGCCAGCTCCAGAGATCTCGTGATTTTCTCAGAACCCTTGCTTTCCTTTCAAAAATAGAAAGCAAGCTTTCATGCTCATGGCTACAAGGAAGAGCTTGAAAATGTAAATGTTATCAGTACGGTCATGCATATCTGACAAATGTTTTCTCTGGGAATTACTCCAGACTTCTCAGAGTGAAATACAAGGAACACGGCTCATGAGGGCAACCCTGCCAACATCAGCAGAGTACTCTGTGTGGCAGGAAGAGAGCAGCAAATTCAGATTATCGCTGAGGCAGAGAGAAGTAATTCCTAGCGATTAAGTTAACTATTAAGGGGGCTTTTGCCACTGTTGCTGCTCCCCTCAAGAGGATAGATGGCACCTTCTGCTTGTACTTAGGGGTGCTGGCCCTCAACTGTTGTTCTTTAGGGAAGGCCCCTGTTTGAATTCTGGGTGGGTTCACACGAGCTGGTAGAGGCCTTCTGTTAGCATCCTTAATCTGGGCTGTGTTAATGAAGCCCTGTGAAATGTGGGTTTACTGTTCCCAGCATAATAGCGTCAAGGTTCCAACAAAGATAATAATACATAATTTTCAGCTGTTGTGGTCATCTTCAGAATCAGTTACCCAGGAAAAGTCTGTCCTGCCAAATTGAGTTAGCAAGGGTTTGAGCAGGTAAATGCAACACTGCACTGAATAGGTCCAGAAGGCATACAGCTATATTCCTCTGGTGCACACACGTGCCTTTATAATTTCTGTCTCTTCAGTGCACTCTTGAAAAATCCATATTTTCTTTTTTTTTTTTTTTTAGTAAACAGAGAAGATCTCCCTGTGTTATGTATATGTGTATGTGCATATGCTGTCACAAAAAATTTTGGTAAAGAAAATGTTCTGTGAATATATGAAGTGAAGCTCATAAATGATAAAATACTCCTCTCAGGTTTTCTTAGTCAAATCCCACTTTGTTTGTCCTGAAAATATAGGTGCATTATTATTGCTAAGGGCTTTCATCATATATAAAGGCTCAATTGCATTCACCCACCACACATACAAGGAAAGAACAGGTCCTGCCTCAGAAAGCCAATTACTTCTAGGAATAATAATTAACCTCTGAATGTCACTTTTCAGGTTGTGTAATGAGGTGTTCAAAAGTGCCTGGATGTCTTTAAAAATATGACTGACTTGATTTGTGACTTGTTTATACATTTATAGCAGCACTGAGGGATTAAGACCATTCTTTCACTAGTATAAATTAATTAACCCCACTGATATAAAACTAAGTGATGGCCAGGCACTGCATCTAAGTGAATGTCAGGTTCTTTGGCTTCATCAGTAGTGGTAAACACTATGTGGTAAATATCCCAGTGGTTGCTGCACAATTACTTTCCTTTTTAAGGTACTTTATACACAAGTAGTAGCTGCTTCTAGAATTTGCGTCTTCCCTTTCATGAGCATTTTAAATGGCAAACACTCAGAGCTGTTAAAACATCAATGCTCCTGATGACCTGATTGAATCTAATGAACAGCATTCAAAAGCATGTTTGTGTATTTATTACGGTTCATCTAACCTGCTCTTAGTAGAGGCAAGTTTGATGAGGCAACTTACAGGACAGCTGCAAAACGTCCAGAAATATTGAGATTCTAACTTCTCTACTCCATGTAGTACATGTGTTCTCGAAGAATTCATTGAAGTATGTGTATCAGGTATGTATAGCAGATATTTGGAAAAAAGGAACATTTTATTTTCATAGTTTGAAATAATATGGTTTAAAGTCATAATGGTGCCTAGGAAAAAAAAAAGGCTAAAGAAAACAAAGTAACTGCTTTTTACCTAGCTTATTTCCAAGGAATCGTGTTCCTCACTGACACAATTTTTTCCCATTTAGGACCAGACTATTGTGCTCTTCAGGACCATGGCTGTGAACAGGAATGTGTTAATACAGATGATTCTTATTTTTGTCAATGCCAAGAAGGGTTCAGGCTTAATCCAGATAAGAAAACATGCAAAAGTGAGTAATCCTTTGGACATAATAAAGTTCATCTGCTTTTATTTCTTAAACCTGCTGTGAATGGTTTCCTTTATGAAAGGATGAAGGTTTTCTTTATAATTAAGGCTGAAACAAATGTTTCTTGGATTTTAACTGAGCCAGTCATGCTGGAAAAAATACAGTTTTCTGTTTTGTAGACTAGATTGTATACTGGATGTTTTCTGAAGAGATTTATGGAAGCCTGAAGAGTAATATATGAACCAGAGTGGCTCAAAACCAATAAATTCATTACTTAGTTGAAACTTTATGACCTTATTTTGTAGTGACAGAAACAGCTTTAAAAAAAAAAGAATCACCTTGTCTTGCCCAGTTGGCTTAGCCAAGGACAGATGTATTTCATTAGCTTGGAAGAATATTGGATAGATAATGTAGCTATTAAAATTAACTTGGAAGTCACACATGAAACCCTGCAGTTTCCTAAATAAAATGTAAAAACAGCCTCAGTAATGTCAGTATTTTAAACCAATCACACATACTGTTTACTTTAAAAAGACTTTCATGTTACAGCTCTTCTTGTGTGGGGGCTTAGAATCACAGCAGATTTGTAATGTAGTTAAAATTTAAGGAGAATATATTTGGCAAAACGAACCAGCCTGATCTGGTGACTCAGTTCTTGGTGTGGAGCACTGTACTGCTGGTATTTTATGAGAAAGAAGCTTGTCTGGAGCAACATAATTATATTTCTAGACACCCATAAAATTTATCTGTTTTGCGAACTGGATTTTCTTTTAGTCTTAAAGATGTGTTCTCTTGAAGCATCTTTGTCTATACAACGCCATTTGTACAGCAATCCATGCTATCCTGGGTTTTATTATCTATATGGTATTTTAATACATTCAGGTTTTTACAGATTGGATGTGCATCGGTGAGTATAGGAGTGGATGAAGAGCATTGTGTAGAATATTTATTTCCAAGGATCTAATTGGGAATTAAGGGCAAACTGTAATTCCCATCTGGGGTATTTTTCCTTAACCTCAGGGGGGTTTGGATTTGCCTGTAAACCTGGTGACTTTTCCAGGATTAAGCTCCTATTCCAAATCTTGTTCTAACAAGACTGAAGTTAGTTAGGCCTGTAAAATAAAGCAGAACATTTGCATATATGCCCTCTTTATAAATCATGGAGAATGCATCACTGGTGACCAGCAGCAGTCATTCTTCCTTCCCCATGATGTATGACTTCTGATGAAGTCCCCCTGATGAAGTCTGCTCTACAGGAGCAGATCTATGGGAGTCAACGGGAAGTCATGCACAGCCAAGTATTTGCAATCTGCTCTCAGATCTTCAGCTCACTATCAGTTTGACAGGTATGCAAAACACAGAATCTAGTACCATTTAAGAAAAGTGATCTTTTCTAAGCCATTTTACTTTAGAAACCCTCACAACTGGCTTGAATTCTTCACTGTTTTTCTCTCCACAGAAGTAAACTTCTGTGCTTTAGGTCAGCATGACTGCGAACATGAATGTGCTAACTTGGAAGTGTCATTTGTGTGCAAATGTCATCCTAGAGACACCCACAACATGATGGAAATACGTGCAGAAATTAGTGTGTCTCATGAACTGCAGGAACTAGTTACTGCCGTGGGGCGAGGTGTGAACAGGATGAGAAAACACTTCTGGGTCCCTCTTGAGATCTTTCTGAGCTACGCAAACCTATGTTACTGTGAAGTCTACCACAGGCCAGGCCTAGTGAAGTACTGCTATAGTGAGATCCCTGATCCAATAGAGAACTAAATCATCATCTGCAATCCAAATAATGGGGAAAATGCGTTCAGCCAAGGCGTCTAACCTAAAGGCAGTGCTTACTGTTGAAAGTCTGTGTCATTGCTAGCACAGAATCATAGAATGGTTTAGGTTGGAAGGGACCTTAAAGACCATCTAGTTCCAACCCCCCTGCCATGGGCAGGGACACCTTCCACTAGACCAGGTTGCTCAAAGCCTCATCCAGCCTGGCCTTGAACACTTCCAGGGATGGGGCATCCACAGCTTCTCTGGACAACCTGTTCCAGTGCCTCACCCACCACCCTCTCTGTGAAGAATTTCTTCCTGATATCTAATCTAAACCTCCCCACTTTCAATTTAAACCTGTTACCCCTTGTCCTGTCACTACAAGCCCTTGTAAAAAGTCCCCCCCAGCTTCCTTGTAGCCCCTTCAGGTACTGGAAGGTGCTATAAGGTTTCCCTGGAGCCTTCTCTTCTCCAGGCTGAACAAGCCCAACTCTCTCAGCCTGTCCCCATAGCAGAGGTGCTCCAGCCCTCTGAGCATCTTCATGGCCTCCTCTGGACTCGCTCCAACCAGTCTATATCCTTCTGATGTTGAGGGTTCCACAGCTGGACGGAGCACTCCAGGTGAGGTCTCATGAGACCAGAGAAGAGGGGCAGAATCCCCTCCCTCGACCTGCTGGCCACACTTCTCCTGATACAGCCCAGGACATGGTTGGCTTTCTGGGCTGCCAGCGCACACATGTGCTATGTAAACTGCAGCACACCTGATACTGAAGTATGCTGACTTGTGGAGATATGTAGAGACTTCCCCCTTCTGTATGTTTACACTTTCAGTGATCTGTTCAATACCGTGTCCTCTTTTAAGAAGAATATTGCTAAATGAAGGATCAGTGTTGCACCAAAAAAACCCCAACAGCATTGCCCTTGATGTCACCCAGTTTTTAGAAGATTCTTTTATTGCAGAGAACCACTTTGCATCATCTGAAATATTGGCAGCATTTTTGCCTGATGTACTTATGACATATTTTTCCAAAGGAACACTCAGTCACTGAAATTAAAAGAAGGTTGATAGGCCAGGGAGTAATTATTTTTAAATAAACTGTTTGTGATAAAGCCATATTTAAGGAAACTTTGACGTGTTGCAAGAGCTCAGAACTTGCCCCATCCCTGGAAGTGTTCAAGGCCAGGCTGGATGAGGCTTTGAGCAACCTGGTCTAGTGGAAGGTGTCCCTGCCCATGGCAGGGGGGGGGGAACTAGATGGTCTTTAAGGTCCCTTCCAACCCAAACCATTCTATGATTCTATGATTCTATGAACTTCTTAACAATTATGGTTTTAGGCTATTGCAAGTTGAATATCTAAAAATTAATATATCTCAAGACACTAGTTGTTTTTTAAAATACTGATTCATCCCCGCTCCTTTCCCCTTCTTATATTTTTTGTACAAATGTATTGAAACACACATGATGACCAAATTTACAGTTACACTGATTTATAGGGCCTGGTAATTAGCAGCTTTGTGATTACTCCACTCTGAAAAAGTTACAAGATTCTGCATGAGAAGCTGAAGTATTTCAGTGTTAAAATTCACATTAGTGTGGGTGTTTGCATTGTAAGAGAAGGTGACAAACAGATGCAATTTTTCACAGAGAATACTAGGTTTGGTGTTTTTTTTACTTTCCTCTTTTTTTCCACATTTTTTTGTGTGCTCTGACAAGTTACACAAGCCTCTTCATGGTGATGTAAACTCTTGGAAAAAGGATAATGTTCCAGCTGGAACTTGCTTTAGTTAGTAAAAACTGACACCTCAGCTTCACATGTTCAAGCCAATGTTATCTCTATCTATGTACAATGGCAAATGTGAACCAATTACTGCAAACTCGTTGCTTAGTTAAATAAACTAATAAACAGCAATATTTAGAAATAAGCAATTTTACATGAGATACAGGTTTTTTTTTAATGTAAACCAAGAGCTGCAGACGTGCCTGTTCACATCTGCAAATGATTTGCAACCAGAGACACATGAGACTCTGTTTGTGTCTGAGGGAACTCCACTACTTTTGATCAAGTTAAGCTGAAGTGATTTGGGCCTATGTAACTAAAAATAGCCATTAACAAGTCAGCAATAAAATATTATGAGGAAGTTCAGCATAAAGAATATGTGCTTTTTCTATACTTACAGAGTCAGCAGATTACATAGTACATCTGCGAGTGCACGTATCTCACCCTACTGCTTTGCTGTCCAGCCTATGAGACAATAAAATTTTTAAACCCAATTCACACCTCTCTCTCCCTCCTCTCACCCTTCATCTTTTACACAACCAGCTACATACAAGACTAAAAAAAAAAACCACTCATTTTATCTTACTTGGAATAGGAAAATCAAAGCAAAGGAACATATTAACACATTCTCACACTCATCATTTGTATCTGTCCCCCATTAGGCTTCAGCTGCTTGAGCCTGTTGGCAGGTTAAAGTTTTAATCTGGGGATTGCTCATCCTGTTAAAAAAATTTTACTGTTTATGAAATAATCTGAAAGCCATAATTTCTATTTCAAGGGTTACTAATATTCATACTGTCTCTCTGAGAAAATTTTACGGTGAACAAAAGAGGGAGTATTGCTTTTTAAAGAAAGAAAGCATAGTTCTGCAGGTAAGACCAGATGGGACTTCACGGTTCTCCCTTCACGTTATCTTCCCTTTATGATTTTTGGCAAGGGAGATCTGCACTTCATCAAGTTTGTTACCTGCCAAGTGGGGATGTTTTATTCATTTCACTTAGGTGGTGTTAATTAACTCAGGTTACTCAAATAGGTGGGGCTACAGCAAAAATAAAAAGCTGTGCTCATCTTTTTCCTTTGCTCTGCAAAGGCATTGTGTACTAACTACACTGTCATAGTGTCTGTATCTAAGGCTCTAATGTGATTTCTTCAATTATTAACACAAATCAATAGGAGTGGACCACTGTGCTGAAACCAATCATGGATGTGAGCAACTGTGCCTAAATACTGGTGGCTCCTATGTCTGTCAGTGCTCTGAAGGATTTGTCATCAATGAAGACCTAAAAACCTGCACACGTAAGTCTTTTGAGAACCTCCTTGATCTCAGCTCCCCTGGGAAAGATTTCTGTTTTCATACAGGGAAGAGGACACACATTCAACTTATTCATACAGTCTGCATTTAGATAGTAGTTTAACCGTTATTTGAAAGCAGAAGCAGACAGAAGAAGTACTTAAAAAAGGACACTTGTCAAGATAACTGTAAATCCTCACATATTCAGGAAAGCTTAGGAAGATGTCCCCAGGTGCTGAGGACAGTTTTTCAGTCACATGACAAATGTGTCTGACTGACAGGTCATCCTGACAGCAGCATCTCGCAGGCAAACTGCATCAGCATACCTGGGGCAGGAGGAGAAGTGAGTGTGCCACACTGACCTTTGCATTTTGCATGGGAACCCTTGATAAGTGAACAGGAGTTGTCCTGACAGCCACTGAGAATCTTTGCTGTTTCGCAAATAGCTGAGTTTCCTCCTTCCCTGGAAAAATAATATATAGAAAGGGCCAGGAAAAGAGGAGTGTGGATGCATTTTGCCTGTTGACTTTTCCTGGACCTCTTTGATGAGAGGGTTTTGGCCTCTTCTACAGAGTTTGGAGGTACATTATTTTTTAAGCTTGTGGAGTGTTGGAACAACCCTGAGGTTTGCTCCTTTTCTTGCACTTAGGCAACACAGTTTTAACAGAAGTCAAAATGAGAGTGCTCAGTCACAAAAATCATCTTGGGAGATGTGAGGCAAATCTGCAAAGGCAATTTGTTTTTGTCTTTAATCTTATTTTTGCCTCCATACTACCCATTTTAGCCTCATCCAGTACCTTGACAGACTTTGCTTCTATCTGCCACTGCAGCCCTAGAAGGGGGCAGACAGTAACACGCAGGCAGCACTAGTGTGCGTGTAACAGCGATGGGGTCTACTAGAAACAATCTGTTGAGATGTTTATCTAAAAGAACCACTGGAAATTTAGAAACAGCCAAACTATGGAGTTTTATCAGCCTGCTAATGAAAAATCCCTTTTCCTTTGTAGTAAAAAGAGGTGGATTTTTTTTTCTCAAGTTATTTTCCTCCAGGCTGTACTTGGAGACCTATCAGCAGCACTAAACCAGCGCTGTAGATTCTGGAATCCCTCTGTGCAATGAAACTGAGCCCTTTTGAATAGTTCCTGTCCTTGCCAGTATACCTTTCTTTTCATATGTATTTAGGAAAGAGATCTGTCCTATTCCTGAGCTCCAGATGAGTTGTTGAAACCTCATGGACATTTTTAGGCTATCGTGAAAAGAGTTTTGGCACTTCGGGATTTCCTGAATGAGCAGTTGAATGGAAGGCATTAGCATTTAACATGTGCTGCTCCTAATGGGAAAACATCTGGGAATTACAATTCTGGTGTCATCAACACAGGCACAAGTATGTTAAGACAGCTGTGGGAACACCTGAATGGTAAACAGGTTTCTATTCTGACAACTAACTGCAAAAAAATGAGTGACACTGTGTGTGCAGCCAATGGACAGTAGCAAGTGCTGCCTGCAGGATCCCAGGGGTCCTATGTCTTTTATTACAGAGCAGAAACACTTAGGAAATTTGAGATGAAAAATGGTCCGTATTTGACAGTACTTGTCATTTGCAATTCTTCGCAAAAGCTTGAATAGTCTAAGCCAAATCCCACTGAGGTCCCTGAAAGGTTTTCTGCTTGCTGCCCCGGCAGCTGGGTCAGGTGCACGAGGGAGTTCTGGGCACTGCTGCCTTCACATTGGGCCACTGACAGACTGTTCACAAGGCAGTTTTATGTCTTTGCCTGTGTCTTGTATAAAATCCTCGCTAAAGCGGTTTTGTTCAGTTTTTTTGACATTCAGTTTGTACGCACTGAGACGTGGACTGTGTTCAGGTATGTCAGGCACAAGAGAGTATTTCTCAACTCTGCTTAAGGCAATCAGTGGAAAATACACCCCACGGCCCTCACATTTTATTGAAAGTACATATATATTGTCAGATAAGGAACTGTTGTTTAAGCAGTTCAGTGTATTTATATTTAATTGCTTATATGCCATGGAAAAATCAGACATGAAAGATAATTGATTCATCGTTTATTAATTTTTAAAAAATACTTTAAATTGCTCCCGCAGGGGTTGACTATTGTGCTCTGAGCGATCATGGCTGTGAACATTTGTGTGTAAATGGCAACAGATCTTACACTTGTCAGTGTTTTGAAGGATACAGGCTTCGTAATGATGGGAAAACATGTAAACGTAAGTTATTGTTCACCAACTCGGAGTTACATTATTATGACACACGTAGAAGAAATCTGTAAGGTAGGATTTGATTGCCTAAACGTTGCCATCAAATGTAATTTTAAATGCTTGAGGATTCCAAAAGTTCAGAGATTCCCCTTTGGTGTCGTGTTTACCAGCTGTATGCCAATATCTTGGATGCTCTAGGGCATTTAAAGTGGCACTGAGTGCATACTTTTACGTGTCCGAATCACACCCTAAATGCCTATGCCATTTAAAAAGTAGCCCTGGAATTGGACTGTTGTGAATCTGAAACTATTTTATTCTGACTTTCATCCTTATGTGAGGCAACTGTAATTTTCTCCTGAAATCAAGGCAAAAATACATAACGTTGCTGAAGTCTTACACATCATGAAAAAGCTTGCAATATTATTAATGGGAACTTCATTTGTTTGTCCAGCATGGGATAAGGATGATTGCAAAAGAGGTATCATAATTGCACTATATGTTTGACTACATCATGCAGTTACCATGCGTGGCAGATATTAAAAAAAAAAAAATTATTGTAATTGTTATAGTTTTGATCACTAAATGATCAAAGAAGAATCATGGATACGTCTCTGAAAAAAGCACGGGCATGAAATATTTTGTAACTGCAATCCCAATAATATCCACAGATCTCATCAATGTCTGCTATTAAAAAGCATTTACAGGAAAAAACAAATCAAATTCATCCAGACACTACCATGACAAAAGAAAAGCTCCTTACTATCACTTTGTCTATCACAACAACAACCTACTTCGTTAGTCCATGCAAACTGAGGCAAATTTTGCTTGTCTGAAAACGTATTGGCACTAACCTTTCAAAAAGCTAAAAGCAAGTGATGTTTTCTATCCATGCAGAAGTTCTTACAGGAAAATAAAGGGTGTGGGAAAGCAGGTGAAAGTGAGATGTTAGTTTATCTAATGTTAATTAATAGATTGTATTTTATTTTATTTTGAAATATGAATTGTAGCTAAATTCTATTTCAGAAAATCCCACTGAAAATCCACTTACTCAATTATAGCTGACAGTTTTCCAGAATTTCATAGCAGGATTATGCAGCCTGGTTTTTTCATTACCCTGAAATACTACATACACTGAGCTTTTGCAAACCTACTCTGCAAAATAGTGACAAACACCTTCTGAGCTTAAGCTCAAGTTTACTTGAAATGTGGATGTGGGGTTATGTGCCTTTGGGAATCTTGGAGGGTCACTAATCTGCGTGCTAGGGACATGTGAAATTCTACAAACTCTAGAACCGGAACAGCGCACTTTTCCTTAATAGTAAGATTGTAAAATTGGCAGGACAGTGATGTACCATTTTGTTAAAACAAACAAACAAAAAAAGACAGGAGGGGCTGTAAATGATTTGCAAGGTTGAGTGCAGTATGCTAGCAAGGACATTAAGTAACTGGGAATTTTAAGACTTTCAACATCTTGCCCTTAATTAACACAATTTTTTAACTATTAAATTATTCCCAGGTAAAAATGTCTGCAAGTCAGTCAACCACGGCTGTGAGCATGTTTGTGTTAGTGCTGACAATTCCTACGTCTGCAGGTGTCGTGAGGGATTTGTATTGCGGGAAGATGGCAAGACGTGCAGAAGTGAGTGACCGGTATCTATTCAGCATCTTTGCTTGTGCATCAGGCAGGGAAAGAAAGGAGTCTATTCACTTCTTACTGGAAAAAAAAACCCCATCCTTTTGAGATCTACAGTTTTAAACATGTTTTCATTCAGAACCTGTATTTATATCAATCATTCCCAGGACGAGACATCTGCAAATCGGTCAGCCATGGCTGTGAGCATATTTGTGTTAATGAAGATGACTCGTATGTTTGCAAGTGTCATGAGGGTTTCCTGCGGAGAGAGGATGGGAAAACATGCAGAAGTAAGTACTCTGGTAACTACTGGTAGACTTTGAGCACCAGTATATAGATTTGGCGATGTGTTGTAACAAATACCACTTTCATAGTTTACTGTTATAATACAGTAGTGTTGTTACACCTGCCAGAAGCTTGTAAGAGACTCTGAGGAGAGCAGTTGGAAGAAATGGTCAAAAATTTAGGCAGCAAGTCTTCATACCTGAAAAACTGTGGGTCTTTTTTATCTCCAGTCATGTCACTGTATTTTAATACTGAAACTAATAGGACTGGAGGCAAAAAAAGACAGTTTTTCAGGCATCAAAAATTAGCAGTGTTTGCTGCCTACATTTTTGCCCATTTCTTCCAATGATATCAGTAGAGCTAATAAAAGCTATTACTGCTTCCTGCGTGATCCATTCACTGTAGATGTGCCTTAACCAAACAACATCTACTGTTCTCAGATCAAGACATTTGCAGCTCGGTTGACCACGGCTGTGAACATGTTTGTGTTAATGCTGAAGAGTCCTACATCTGCCAGTGTTACGAGGGATTTGCCCTGAGGGAAGATGGAAAAACATGTAGAAGTAATTATCTTTATCTTTAATAGAGGATTTCCTTTATAATCTGTGCACTTGTAGACATGCTTTAAATACTGGCAACCTTTTTTTTTTTTTCCAGATAAAGATGTTTGCAATTCTGTTGATCATGGCTGTGAGCATGTTTGTGTGAATACTGATAGTTCATACATTTGCCAGTGCTATGAGGGCTTTGTATTGAGGGAAGATGAGAAAACATGTAAAAGTAAGTTATTTGATGTTACTATGTTTTTTGCACTCAGAAGTTTACTGAAGAAACATGTTGTGTGAGAGGTAGGACTTTTTATAGAGGATTTTACCTGACAAGAAGGAGGATAAATTCTTCATTGAATAGGATCTTATTACATGTAGTCTTTAAAGTTTTGGAAATGTTCTTATTCATCACACTGTTGTAAATAAAATGTAAATTATTCCTAGATAAGGACATCTGCAAATCAGTCAGTCATGGCTGTGAACATCTTTGTGTTAATAATGACGACTCATATACTTGCCAGTGCTATGATGGATTTGTGCTGAGGCAAGATGGGAAAACATGCCGAAGTAAGTAGCTTATGAATGAAAAAAAAAAAAAGCATTCCCCTTTTTATTAGGGGATTATTCACTGATTCGTAGTGGTCAGAATAGAATGTTGTTCTCCACAGATCATAAGATTTCTATGAATTAATTACTGTTTGAACTAAAGATGTATTTCAGAAAATCAGCCAATTTTAAGGTTCAAATGTAGCTTTCAAATTGTGCACTTCATTTCTAGATTAAGTATGTCGAGTTTTAATCTTGAGCATAGGATATTGCTGCATTTTACTTTGATGGGTTGAAGTTCTAATTGCCACTGTGTTGTTCTGTGTATATCTATGACTTAACTGTTCCTTAACCTTTTAGCATGGCCTTTTGTAAATGATAAGCAGATGAAACTCCTTCATGCTCTTATATGTTTTCAATCTTTTTATAAGTCCCTTCTTGCTCCCCTAAGACCTCTGTTATTTATCAGCATCCTTGTGGGGACGCCACAGTGGTGCAAAGTCTCCTACTAGGAGAAGGGTCCAGGGTAGAGGAACTATAACCACCCTAATTCTTATTTGAATCTACCTATTTTTTTTTTACGTTTTATCTCTTTTTTTTTTTTTCCCCCCATCATCTTTTTTTATGACCAAAGATAGTGTTACTCTGTGACCATAATATTCTGGTAGCACTCATGTTCAGTCAGTTGTTTACCAGGATCATAAGATGTTTAAGACTCTCAGTCACATAAGTAAGTACACATAGGTGCACTTACGTCCTGTAAGTATAGTCTTCATTCTTTGTTTCTAAACGTATAAGCTTAGTTCTGCACATTTTAAAATATGTATGGTTTGCTGTTATCCAGTTTCCAAAAAGATTCATGTTTCCCTGTAGCAGTAGCTGCTCTATTTTTATTTGCCATTCTCTCAAAATTGGAGTAACCTACAAACTTTGGCAGTGACTATTTTGTATTTTCTTTTCGGTTGTTCATAAAAATGTTAAATAGTAGAGTAGCAGGGTAAATTCTTAGAAAGAATCATAGAATCACAGAAGGGTTTGGGTTGGAAGGGACCTTAAAGACCATCTAGTTCCAACCCCCCTGCCATGGGCAGGGACACCTTCCACTAGACCAGGTTACTCAAAGCCTCATCCAGCCTGGCCTTGAACCCTTCCAGGGATGGGGCATCCACAGCTTCTCTGGGCATGGTTCCCGTGCCTCAACACCCTCTCTGGGAACAGTTTTTTCCTGATAGCTGATCTAAATCTTCCCGCTTTCAGTTTAAAGCCATTACCCCTTGTCCTGTCAAGAAAGAAACTTGATGTTCCACCATTTACAATTTATTCAGAAGAGCTCTAGCCAGTGTTAATATTCTCTTAATCAAAATAAATACCAAGACTGCTGACTTATTGAGTGCTCCACTCTATGAACAGCATGAGCTTTATGAACCAGCCTCATAATAAATTAAAAAATATACTTACTTAGTTTTCCAGGATCTATTTTTCCATAATGCTAAGTTGATTCATATTAATTTTTGTTCTTTAGTCTGAATCAAGTTCCACATTATCCATCATTTTAAATGCAGATCAGTGTCAGGCTGACAGGCTTACAGTGAACTAGCTATCCTTTCCAAACACTGCAACAGTGTCAGTGTGTGCGCATGCACTGGGATGGAAACTGCTCAGAGCTTTGGGACTTCCTCAGAGTTCTAGGAGTCACTGAAAAATAACATGGAGCACCCAAGGTGTTTTTCAGCCAGCTCTTTTACAACTTCTCACTGCAAGTTGTCTGGAGTTACTGATGTAAAAATGTGGGTGTTCAGTAGGTGCTGTGTGACCTACTTCTCAGCTGATGAAATGCTTCAACAGTATCATCAGTAGCCTATTTCATAAGTTCAGATCTGAACGTACTAAATATTGTTACCATTTCTGCATTAAGACTGGCAATTCTACCATTTCTATCTGTTAATTAACAATACATTGTTAGAATGCTTTTTGTTTCTAGTGCTCTTTAAATAACTTGATTTTGGCCATGCATTCCCTTGTCCCTTTATCTTACTATTTCAATATTTTCATATTCCTAATATTTTCATGTTCAGTAAACACTGTGAATGGTCCTTTCTCACAGTCACTATTCAAATCTTATATCTGCTCTCCATTTCAATTTGTAAATGAGGTTGCTTTTTAAACTACTCTGGCATTCTTTTTAGGTTATAGGTCAGTGGTTTTGGGGGGTATCTAGTAAAATATATACTGCAGTTATAATTTTTGCTTCATGTCCTGTGGTGTTTTGCTTGATTTTGTTGTTACCAGCATGAATTTCTGCTGAATGACTGTACTGGGTTATTCCCGCCTTTCACTCTTGCTGCTCTTACTGTACAGTCTTCCTCCTTAATCCAGTCAGATTAATCCTAAAATGATTCATTGTCAGTGGGAGGTCAACCAAACCATGCAGGTCTTTCTGCTCAGATGGTAAAGAACACATGCTCCATGTAAGCTAAACTGTCTATCATTTAACTCACCAGAGATTTGCTTTCAGTTTGCAGGCTTCCATCTTTCTTTCCTCATGGGATTATCCCCGCAGCCTTTGTATTTATAAAAAAAAGTTTAACTAGCAAACCACATTAAATATTATCTAACTATTCCCAGGCAAGGATATTTGCAAATCAGTCAACCATGGCTGTGAACATGCTTGTGTTAATGCTGGGGATTCATTTGTTTGTAAGTGTCAGGAAGGATTCCTGCTAAGAGAAGATGGAAAAACATGCAGAAGTAAGTAGTCTGATATTTATCAGCATACTTTTTATCTGCAGCTCATGCTTGTGTAGGAATGCATTAACCAGCAAGAGCTGTCATCTCTTCTCAGATAAAGATCTTTGCAAATCAGTCAACCATGGCTGTGAACATGTTTGCGTTAATACGGATGATTCGTATATCTGCAAATGCCACGATGGGTTCCTACTGAGAGAAGATGGGAAAACCTGCAGAAGTAAGTAGCATGAGAACATAATTTGATGAATTACACATATAATCGAGGCCTCTGCTGATGTGTGGTGACTGCCGACTCTTCTGCTTCCAGACAAGGATATTTGCAATTCAGTCAGCCATGGCTGTGAGCAAGTTTGTGTGAATACTGAAGATTCCTACATCTGCAAGTGTCATGAAAAATTCATGCTGAAGGAAGATGGAAAGACATGTAGATGTGAGTGGCTTGAGCTATAAACATGTGGTTTTATTTGAGGCTTTTAATTGTTGTGGCTGTCAGTGTTTGCACCATGTGCATGTTTATTTCTGATTTCCAACTATTTGAGCTGGTTAATAAAAGATAACTTTTCTCTCTAATGAGCCTCATCTCACGAACTCCATCCAACTCTTCTCCTCAGATAAAGATGTTTGCAACTCAGTTGACCATGGCTGTGAACATATTTGTGTTAATACCAATGATTCCTATATCTGCAAGTGTCAGGAGGACTTCATGCTGAGGGAAGATGGGAAAAGTTGTAGGAGTAAGTTTAATCTTTGTTTTGAACAACTCAGTCTGTTCATGAAACACACTATGCAACGGTAGTGTGTTACTTGTATCTTTATTATAGAATCAGTCCATGGAAGTGAGCTCCTTCATGGAAGATTATTGCCATAGTTTTTACATTTTGTGAAAGTTTACCTAGCTACCTATGCTAAATGTAATTTTCATTATTCCGAGGTAAAAATATCTGCAAAACAGTCAACCATGGTTGTGAACACGTTTGTGTTCCAAGTGGCGATTCATACCTGTGTCAGTGTCACAAGGGATTTATACTGAGGCGAGACAGGAAAACGTGCAAGAGTGAGTAGCTGAAGCATTTACTGAGAATATGTTTTTTGAGTCATAAAAGAAATAATAGACTTAATTTTACTCAAAGCTTGTTCATGGCCAGTTTTGCATTTGAGAAATGGTCTAATAAGGAAATTCTCTTAACAATTCTCAGATAAAGATGTGTGTAAATCCACTGACCACGGCTGCGAACATGTGTGCATTAATAACAACAATTCATACAGCTGTCAGTGCCATGAGGGTTTTGTCCTGCGACAGGATGGGAAAACATGCCGAAGTAAGTAACCTGAGTATGTCTGTCAGCAACTCCACTCTTCTCTGGCATTGCTACATAAACGAACAAAGATGTTACAGATCGGGGGTTGGAACTAGATGATCTTTAAGGTCCCTTCCAACCCAAACCATTCTGTGATTCTATGATTCATCTTACACATGTTGTACCTCTTTGCCATACAGTCTTCAAATACCATGTTTGGAGTCTTTGAATTTATACATATGTTAAACAGAATACATCTCCTTATTTCAATTTTTCCTAGATGAAGATGTCTGCAAATCAGTTGCCCACGGTTGTGAACATACTTGTGTTAACAACGACGATTCATACATCTGCAAATGCCAGGAGGGCTATGTACTGAAGGAGGATCAGAAAACATGCAGAAGTAAGTACATTTTCTTTAGAAAGCATCTGTTTCTTTGATTTCTAACATTACTTGACCTCACTTCAAAAGATGCCTCACTTCAAAAATGAGACAATATTTGAAAGCCCAAAGCATAGGTGAGCATGACAGAAAACGTCTTCAACAACTAACCTGGTGCTCTCATAAACAAAAAACCAACAAATTGGAGCAGTTGTTTTGGTGTAGCATGAAGTACAACAGTAATTCTTTCCAAAGATCAGGAAAAAAGCCGAAGTAAAATCTTATTATCAAGGAATGTGCACTTGATAATCAGATTCCTATACTGTGGAGCTTTTATCTTTATGTACTCTATTTTAAAATGCCATTAATTCTATTTGCTTGTCTTCTAACAGGACATGTTTAGAGTATGACATGCATTTATCTCATCACCCCTTAATACTTGGAGGAGAAACTCATCTACTGGAACTCAGAAAATAACATTTCTTCTTCAAAAATGGATGCCTTAGTTGGGAAGGCTGTTATTACCAAAAGAATAGCTGAACATGAAAATGTTCATGGCTGATCTCAATCTTAAGTAAAACCATTCACCATGAACTGCTGCCCTATCCTTGACTTATGCAGTGATACTGAGGTGGTTCTGATACTCGTGTTTCTTGCGTTTCCATTGCCTTAGTTACATGTGTCATCTTTTCCTCAGATGACTGCAGAAAGGAATTCTTGGACAACAGTTCTAAAATAGAGCTATTGTCTAAGAAAAGCCCAAGCTTTAACGCTGACAATTCCTTGTTCCACACTGATTTGGTAACAGAAGTCTTCAGTAATTTCTGCAGTGAAAGCAGAAATAAACGTGGAAAGAACGTATGTGGAGTTCTCTTTTGTCCTCACTTAATGCCCTCCAGACAAACACCTTCAGGATCTGTTAGTCTAGCCTGCAGTCAGCTTAAATAGTTAGAAATGCTACAGACCTTTCCAGTTACCTTGTATGACACACAGACATTTAGAAATCTTACAAACCACAGGAAAAACAGCATTGCTGGTTTCAGTGATAGAAGCCAGAGACATATGCACTTTCAGCAGCTTTGAGAAGCGATCTAGTTCGTGGCATATGCATGAGGCAGAATCATAGTGTATATATATCTAATAATACCTGATGTTTCAAACAATGATTTCAGTGTCCCAGGTAGTCTGTTTTCATGCTGCTACCTTTGCAATATTCCCTAACAAATAGCTAGCTTTCCAGAAGATGAAGCCATTTGCTACCTTTTCTATTCAGTGAGAACAACTGACTTAGTGTTTAAAATAATCCCCTTCTGCATCTTGGAAGGGTGTTATCATGCCTCATACTCATCTTTCCTTTCCTTAAGCAAACAATCTCTGAGCCTTCGAGCTTTCTTCATGTGGCATGCTTTCTAAACACCTCGTTGCTCTTGCTGTGAAACTCCGGACTCTCCAGTTTGTCTCTAAGGGTGATGCTCAAAGCTCAGCACAGTTTTCATCTGAGACGTACACACTACTGAACCCAGCTGCGCAATTCTCTCTTGTATTGTGCTTGCTTACTGCTGCGCATTCTTACTGTACAAACATGAGAGATGAGTGGAGGTCATAGCTCGTTTGGTCCAGACTAAGATGCAAATCCTTCGTATGGCAAATTTTCCCGGGAAGTTACGTTGATCAAATAGGAGCTGAGCATCTCTGCAGCCAGCCCCTTGCACAAAGCACACCAGTCTATGCCCGCTGGAGGCAATTGCCGTCCAGAATGAAGAGAACACCTGGCAGAACCAGCCCGTCTGCAGCTTTGAAGACATTCTGCAGTCCCTAAATTCCCTAACCTTGTCATGGATGCAGGGTGCCGACAAACTACTTGGCATTTACATGTGCGCTTCCCAAAAAGTATGAGAAACCCAAACTTGTCAGTCTCCTGGAGCGTCGCCCAGCTTTAGTGGGTAAATCAAAAAAGGTTAATTTCAGCAGTACATAAGCCTTCTAATTATAAGACTGTTAGAGTTACAAGCAAAACAACGTCTATAAACAATTCTAATGCAAGTTTAGCAGCTAAGCACATTACTAGCATTTGTTCTCTCATCTGTAATTTTGTAGCTGTTTTTCTGTCACTAGAGGTTTACGTTTGTGCTACAAAAACATACGCACTGTCTGAATTTTGTCCCCAGACTTGAACTTCATCCTAAGCTGTAGAGCAGGCTACCTCACCCTTCTCTTCTCGCCCAGCCTTCCCCAAGATCTCTGGCTTTTGCCTCCCTGTTCCCTGCCACTCTAAATTTGATTCCTAGATTTTCACCTTATATGTTCAATGTGGCTTCATTGACTCATCTTGTCGTGCCACCATTACCGTTTTGCTGCTTCGGCAACACAGATGCAGCTCCGACGATTCACTTCCACCTCTTTCAGCACTGGTCATCTACACAAAAGTAAAGTTAGCATGCTGGCCTGCCCCTGGAAGAAAATGATGGGAACTCTGTGTATCCTAGCTGTGTTCTTCAGTTATACAGTTCTCTCCATTTAACAGTCATTCTTAAGATTTGCTGATTGTTGCTGTATGTTTAGGAGTTGTAATATTCTACAAAGCAGTATGTCTCAGTGAGTATTCACTGTGATATTTTTGTTAAGCTCCTGGTCACAGGCACGCTCTTAGCTTTCGTTATAGACTGTACACAACTTCAGACACACTGGCTAGGTTGGATGAGCCAGGATCAAGGTACTCGAGATGATTTCTGAGTTTATGCAGTCCCTGGGTATCTAGGTTATTTTTCAGCTTCGTGGAGCGTTTTCACGGTCTGCTGCTTATTTTGCAGGATGCACTGAAGGCCCAGTTGACCTGGTGTTTGTGATTGACGGATCAAAAAGTCTTGGAGAAGATAATTTTGAAACTGTAAAGCAATTTGTCTCTGGAATCTTGGATTCACTTGAGATTTCACCCAAAGCTGCTCGAGTTGGTTTGCTTCAGTATTCCACTGAGGTTCGCACAGAGTTTACGTTAAAGCAGTTCAGCTCAGCCAAAGACATGAAGAAAGCTGTATCACAAATGAAATACATGGGGCGAGGTTCCATGACAGGACTGGCTCTGAAGCAAATGTTTGAGAGCAGCTTCACAGAAACAGAAGGAGCAAGACCATTTTCAGCAAATGTCCCTCGAATCTCCATTGTGTTTACGGATGGACGAGCCCAAGATGAAGTCTCTGAGTGGGCTGCTAGAGCAAAGCAAAATGGTAAGTGGAGATGTTGGATGAGGATCAGAAGGCTAGAGCACCTCTGCTATGGGGACAGGCTGAGAGGGTTGGGCTTGTTCTGCCTGGAGAAGAGAAGGCTCCGGGGAGACCGTATAGCACCTTCCAGTACCTGAAGGGGCTACAAGGAAGCTGGGGGGGGCTTTTTACAAGGGCCTGTAGTGACAGGACAAGGGGTAACAGGTTTAAATTGAAAGAGGGTAAATTTAGATTGGATATCAGGAAGAAATTCTTCCTGGAGAGGGTGGTGCGGCACTGGAACAGGTTGCCCAGAGAAGCTGTGGATGCCCCATCCCTGGAAGGGTTCAAGGCCAGGCTGGATGAGGCTTTGAGCAACCTGGTCTAGTGGAAGGTGTCCCGGCCCATGGCAGGGGGGTTGGGACTGGATGGTCTTTAAGGTCCCTTCCAACCCAAACTATTCTGTGATATGATTCTTGGTTTTGACTCATTCTAAAAGGCAACTACTGTTAGAAATAAGATGCAGTAGTAGTATGGATGTGCTCAGTATGTATGAATCGAGGACATTTGCCTTAGCAGCCTGGCTAGCACAGTGACCGCTGCAGCAGAACATCAGATCTTTTTTGCTACAGGCATGTACATCATCCCCAGTGTGGGACCCCTGATGAATGTCTCACCACTGGGGTTCTGTGCCCTCCACAGGTAATGACACTACCCACCTGGTATGCCATGCTGTGTCCTGAGCATATCCACTATGGGTAGACATTTGATACAGAGATTGGGACACATTGGGAACTTCATAAAAAATTTTAAGAAAAGCTATTTTAAAAAAACCCAAAGTCTCTTCAAAATGCAGAAATCTGTCCTCAGGAGAAATACTATGGTAATGATTGGTGATGTTATTTTTTTTATTTTACATACGTTATGTATTTTAAACCAATTCTATCATGCTGATGGTGTTCTGGAATGAAGATGGGTCCTTTCTACAAAAGGATATAGCTGGGGTGCTGTCTATCTTTCTGTTTCTATGTCCCTTGTCAGATGATAAGCTGAAATGTAACTGAAAACTGGTGACTGTTAATTTGAAGTATGTCTGGGCAGAAATCCATCCTCTAGGACACCTGTATGACAAATCAAAACTTTTCAGCTGTTTAACAGAGTAAACAAAAGTTTCAGAACTTTTCAAGAAAACAAAGGTTCCCTTTTCTCTTTGCAAACCATTTTCTGTTTTTTGAGAAACTGCTTTAAGAACTGCGGCTGATGGCCCACAACACAGAGAAAAGAGCCAGACTTCAGAAGATGCTGCACATGGGGTTTTTTCTGTTCTTGTTTTATTGATCTGATGTGTCATTCATCACTTGATATGTGATTAGTATAGCACTGGTCAGGACTTATACCTCTCTGTAAGGAGAAAATGGAAAAGGGTCCAAGAATAGGAGAAGTGCATGTGCTAAGTGTGCTATTACAATGAAATATAAACAAAGTGGCTTTTAAAATATTCAAAACAAAGATTTATGCACTCATTTGTGAGGTCGGAGAAAGTACGTGGAGGATTTAGAAGACTGAGGAAGGAAAGAACAAGCCAACCTTGCTTACTTGCTGAATGAAACCTCCGTTCCAGACTGCTTACACGGATACTTGTTATGCTACAAGCCAAATCCATCCCCTGTGTAATTGCAGCGTAGGCAGTGTAGTAATGCTGAATATGAAATTGGCCTTGAACGCTTTATCACCGATATCTCCAAGTCTTTAAAAAGCAACAGACCTCAGCACGGCTGGTCCATTCATTAAACTGAATCCGCTTCTGGTGAATGTTTTACTTTCCTGGCTCAAGTGCAACTGTAGGCAGATTCATGACAAAAAGTAAGGAGATGCTTACGTTAAATGTTAAAGAAACGGAAAATGCATATTTTATGGTGTTATCAGGCCCAGGATTCTTTAGCAAAAACATTAAAGTTGCAATTCGGTGAGCATGTAGCTGTTATTAGCCCACGATAATAAAGAGGTATCAAACCTCCTCACCCTGTGTTTTATCTGAAACCAGACAACTAAGAAGGAAGCTTCTGCTCTTGATTTTTATAAAAAAGCTTGAAATATTATAAAGCTACTAGTTATATTGGGAACCACAACACTGGTACTAGGTGTGAACACTTTCTAAGCTAGAACTGGTGTAAAGGGAAACGTATCCGATCATATGTTCACAAGAATAAAAAAAAAAAAAAATCAGTGATTAAGTGTGGAAAAAGGGGATATTGAAGATCACTATGCTTTGTATTCACTGCTGGGGAAATGCTTGTCCTGAGTACCCCTGTTGTAAGGCTCTTTCTCTCCTAGCCCCACAGATCCTTTCTTTCTCCCTGTTGCACTTTACCCTCGTAGGCCTGAGTGCCTTTGCAGCGCCTCCCAGCCCACCCGCACCACTCAGAGGGCAAGAATCCAGTTTCAATGTGCTCTGAGGATTTTGATAAAACACATTTTTCTAAAAAAATTACTGCCATCTCAGGATTCTGCCCCATTTGCTGATACGTACCAGGTCTCCCCATCAACCTGGTAATTAGCTTTGTTGCACACAGCCTGTGTACAATGACAAACTCAAACCAGGAACTTCAGTTCAGCTGTGAGGCTGACTTGTGGGATTCTCTTGGATGATTTGCAGTACTCTTTCTGGGTTCATTTCCTATCAAGAGCAGCCAGGCAACTGTCATCTCTTTAAGTTAAAAACTATCTGTCAAGTACAGCAAAGCAGTGAGTTTTTACGCAGCATCTCAAGAACTAAAGCGTATTAGGCCTGTCCAAAACCAATTTTGAAGTTGCACAACAAATACGTTTCTTGGACTCTCCCTCTCTAAAATGACTAATGCTTATCTCTTCCATTTGTGGAGGAATAAGGATTTAGAACTGCTCATGTAATAATTATGTGTAATTTCTTTTGAACTTAGGTATAATTATCTATGCCATTGGAATAGGAAAAGCAATTGAGGAAGAACTGCTAGAAATTGCTTCTGAGCCATCATATAAACATCTCTTCTATGCTGAGGATTTCACAGCTATGGAGGACATCAGTGAAGAGCTAAGAGCCCAAATCTGTGAAGGTAACAGTATTCCACTTCCATTGAGACAGAAGAGGAATGAATGCTTACAGGATTTGTGCAGGCCTGGCAGGACAAGTAGCATCATAGTAGAGGTTACAGATCATTATCATCAGACATTGCGAGGCATAAGTCACTCACTGTAGTTTTTCTGCCCTTTGATATGTGAGGAATATATACACTTAATCCATCATCAGGTAAACGTATATAGTAATTGCCTTTATTTTCATAAAGGTTGCCTAAAAGGTACATTTCTGTGCCCAGAAGAGTCAACTGCTCCCTCCTTTTACTTTTTCTACAGTTAAGTCAGCCATACACTGAACCCCACCCCGCCTAAGAAGCATGACCTGCTTCATTAGGAATGTGGGAAAATAATCAGGGATTTGTAATGCCTTAATGAGAATAAAAAATTAAGATCAGTGGCAAAAAACCCAAACAAACAAAAAACCCAAAAAACAGAAAAACAAATAATCAAGGGCTGTTGTGCAAATTTATAGAAGACTAAAAATAGTTCATTGAACATACACTCACAGCCACTCAAAGAGTGGATCTCAGTGACGCATAAGCTCCAAGTTGCACTCCACGAACATGGAAGGTTTGTTCCAGAAAGCACCCTTCTCCCTCTGGCATGAAGAGTCTCTATATAAACATTCCCAGCTGAGGTTTTGCCAGGGCAAGGGGGAACGTGAGCTGGGACGAAAGCTGTTCAGCTAGGGAGAGGACAGCATGTCTCTCCCACTCACACATTCCCAGGACTCTGAATTTGTACATTCAGATTGGTCCCTGAAGCAAAATTCAGAAACACCACTGCGAATACTACTGGTCACAGCACTAGAATTGTGCAAGAGGATTTAATTTTCACTAGCTTTTATTTGATTGGTTTTCTTGGTATTAAATGCAAACAGGTTTTCTTTAACACTGCTGTGTAAAACTAGCAGGTGAGCAGCAGCGCACTTCTTCCTCAAGCAGAAGTCAAGGAAGAATGGGGAAAAAAAGAAGGTTTCCTAGCTTGTACGTTCTTTGTGTTTCTCTCAGTCCTAAGAACCTTCCAGCTCCATCTTTCTGAAACACAAAATACTACGATAACGTGAAACCAAGTCTGTTCATTAACCTGCTTACTAGGAAGAGAATCAGCTGATGACAGCACGTCATCTTAAAAGCTTTGGGAGACGCCAAAACTATTTGGCAACTGGTAAAGTAATTCTCACTCATTAGCAAACCCCAGAGCTCTGTGATAGAAATTCATCCTTCAGGTACCCACAGCCGTGTTTAGCAACCATGATTTTCCCTTGTACTAACTACATTACTTACCATCTGAAAAATAAGTAAATCCTGCCCCTTTGTGGCAGTTTCTAGATTACTCCTCTAGTAATGGGGCAGAGCTGGTGCCTCTCAGCTTCTGTCCTCCCCTCTCACCAACAGGAAATGCCTCACATTTGTGAATTGAGGACTGACCCAGCCTTGTATTTCTGGACACTCCAGGACTACCTATTGCTCATCAACTCACTCCACCAGAAATTCTGCCTCCAAGGCTGAAAGTTCTTCCCCCCACACCCCCTCCTCTGTTCTGGTTTAAACTTTTCCATCTCCTTTGCAACAGCAGTAATTTCATTTGACTCCAGCCATGGTCCTTAGCTGAGGACTTCTGAGGCTGCTGCCTGCGAGGGCAGTGGGAGACCCTCTGAACTTCATGGACTCCACTGACAGAGCCCCTCAGCCCCAGTCCCAGCTGTGGGTGGGCTGCATGTTCCCAGGCAAAGCAGAAGCCCTCCCAACCTCTCTTGGGGGTAAGGCTTTTCCCTTTTATTCTGCAAGAAATCATCAGCCTCGTGGAATACCTGATAACTATTAATTAATCTTGATGACTAGTAGTAAAAGGAAAAAAAAAAAGTGGTTTTCTCTTTTGCCTCTTAATAGGAATTCAGTTGGAAGGATCCCATTCACTGCCTTGGTTAATGTTCATTTCTCATCTGCCTGGAAGCACTAATGAGGCTACAGCCATGTCATACATCCCATGCACTCATCACGATTGCCACTTCACCCCTGTTCTGAGCGTGTGCATTATGGGAGCCTTTAATTACACGGTCACATACTATTTTTGTCACAAGACCCCAGCCCTGATCCGTGACAGCGTTCAGCTGCCTGCTGGTTTACATTCTGTTCTCCTTCCACACTGCGGATCGTTATCACTGCTGTAAATACTCAAGCCACTGCTTCTGAGGACACTTTCTCACAGGCTTTTCCTAACAAAAGACTCGGGAGCTTGTTTTTAGTGTTCTGTTTTGTAACAAAACCTAACTTCAGCAGTTCCCCAGCAAATCTGAATGTTTATGTTCACTGCACTGACTTCACCAGGGGATCCAGTTAGGGTTAGCAGCCTGTCGCTGCTTGTCTGATAATTCACAGCTTTATAGAAGTGATGAGATCAGAAATCTCTGGGCCCCAACCAGTTTCTCAAGCTTGGAGGAGTTCCTTAAATGCCCATTTCCCATCTCAAACTGGAGACCTCCTGCCACACCTCTACCAGTGTGTGTATCAGTCTCTGCCCTTCCTAGATGGCCTACAGCTCCTGAACAACTTCTAGAGCAAGTCATTACCCAGGGTCAAACACTCAAGCTTCACCCTGCCTGTTTCTCCCCTCCTACACTGGGAATTTCATCATCCTTGTTCCCAGTTGATCATTCTTCTGCTAGACTCCTCACCCAGTTTGTTTCGCTCACCTCATCCCACACCTCTCTGCCCTGAACTCTTCTCCAATAATCTGTGTCCCTTCCACCAGCTAGTTCCCACGCAGACTTTAATTCATATAAATACTGTACTTTTCCCCACTGAACTCTGGTCTTACTCAACCACTCATCTCTGTCCATCCCGTTCCCCACGCTCAGTCCTTCCAGCCCCCACCCAGAGGGTCTCATCTGCCCAGCACATCTTTGCACAGCTGTGCGTTAATTCTGCACCTGTCAAAATTCACTGGCCCAACAGAGATCGCAGCAGCTCTAACAAGCCTGCGGGGCCCAGAAGCACCTTCCACCTCCCTGCTGCACCTCCAAGGCAGTTTTGCGCCATGCTCCCTGCTGCACCTCCAAGGCAGTTAGTTTTGCACCATCACCTTTTACCCTCTGGCATTCCCTT